>NC_053114.1:6634405-6861905 GCF_010015445.1 Perca fluviatilis
GGGGACGGGATGAGGAGGAGGGAGGCGCGAGCTAGTCTCCGTTTTGTTTGAAAATACTTTGAACGTCAACAAGAAGTAACGTCACCCAACATCGCTTAGAGCACCTTTAATTCATAGGTGTGTTTTGGGCGTAACATGCAATCAACCAATCAGAGGGTCATCTCCCGTTCCCTTTAAAAGCCAGGCGCGTTTGTACCTTGGCGCATTGATATTATGATGGCGGATTTGCACCGTAATATTTTTATTTGTAATCTTTTGCATGTTTGTGTGCTGCCTCTCTTCCCTGTGTGTGTGTGTGTAACAAGGATAGTGTGCGCGCTGTGCATACGCCTAGGGGCATTTGACTAATTTGCTGTTAAAATAACAATGAAATGCTGCGCTATTGACTTTAGACCAGCTTTTTGTTGGTCACTGGCGCGATCACTTCCCGCTGCCTCAAGATAGCAATACGCCAAGAATTCACCTGAACACACCTCCCTGTAAGACCAGCACGCCCATGGGCGCAAAGATGGGCACAGGTGCATTTGCTATTTAAACGACGCGGGAGTTGGACCGGAAATTGACAAATGCGTCGGTCCTAAACTTGCAAAAAAAAGACACTTACGTGGGGCTTTGCGCTGTGCCGGGTGCAAGATAGGGCCCTATGTCACTCGATCCTCGTTTTGCTTTAGGCTATCCCGAGTATTTAAATGAAATGAAAGGTAATATGTTTGACCCACGTTTGTAGTATTTTTTTTACAATTTTTTCTCTCATGCAAATTAAAGAAATAAAACAGATATACCCGAAACCCTGCTATCAAAAATACTGGAGACAGACCATTGTGAAGGTATTAAAACTTTCAGCATACAAATGCTTATTATGTCACTTGTACAAACCAAGTACTGTGGCATTATTCAACTGAACTGTTCTTCCTAATGTTATCTCTTTTAAAATGTGAACATCACAGCTTTGTCCTTACATGTGTGTTTCCTTTATGGATGTGATCTGCCTTGATGTTTCAGGTCTGCGTTTCAAATTCAAAAACGAGCTGGGACCCAGCCCATTGACTTATGTCCACTGTAGTGGACATTTGAGTTTCATTCCTCTCCTTGGAATCTTTTGTCTCTTAATTCCTGCTGTACTGTACAGAGGACATCCTGGGCTTTTCAGTGATATGTTATTTAATTGGCTGGGAGGCCGGGAACCGCCTCTATCTTTCAATCCAAAATGGACGGCATAGGAACAAGCACATTTTATGGAAAGATAAGAGATGAGTCAAATATTGTTTGCCTGTGGTTTTGTTACTATGATAATCATATATTTTCTTATTCATTAAGGTGTTAGGAATCATATATTGAGTTCTGATAGCAACTACATTATGTATCTTTTGAAAAATTTGCCATTTTATGAATGTCAATTATAGTGGACATCAGGACTATATTCATGTAAATAATGACTCCACATCTACCAAATGTGCTGTTTTCGTACTCAAATGATCCTGTTGTCCACTACAGTGGACATGCTGTAAATTAATAAAAATAAAAAAATTTAAATTGTAGGATGTTTTTTTTTAACCTTAAACAGGTATAGAACCACAAAAAATATGATTAGGAAAAAAACTTATTTTCCTTGGTTCTCAGGAGGATTATTCCAGACCGATCCAGACTCGATTTAGCCGAACTTCTGGTTTGGCTTAAACAGCTTAATCCTGGTTCAGTTTGTTGAGCTCATTCAAGACAGGACTTTTATGAGCTCTGCATTTCTGAGCCTTCTTTATATAAAAAAAAAAAACACCTCTGTGCGGGATGCTACAGTTTCTTGACAAAACGACCCAAGAGAAACAGCAGCGTGGCATGTGATTGTGGTTGATCTAAGGCCAAAACGATCCATGCTGTGAGATGGGACGCTGCAGAAGACAGGATGGTAAAGACGCTCTTGTTGTTCATTCAGGTGCAGATTTATGTGTGAAGAGACACGGCGACAAAGTGCGGACCGGCTGTCATCTGCGTGTCCAACATTACATGGTACAAAAAAAGTGGTGTCTGCATTTTAAATGAAAACATGTTGCAATATTCCCTCATGTCAAGCTCTTTCTCTCACTCTCTCTCTCATTCTCTCTCACACGCACACACACTCCGTATGAAATAAATAGTAATATGTACAAAACTCAAGTTATACAGTATGCAAGTACACAAAACACAGCTACACACAGTACACAACTTACATCATGTAAACGACCAACAAGCATAGCCCTGTCATTTTAAAATGACTTCAAATGAGAAAAGAAAAAGATAAACCATGAAATGGGAGTTGTACAAGGCTTCCAGCGCTATAATCAAGCTATATCAGATCTAGACACAATCCAGACACGAGGCATTTCACGATGGTGTCAAGGTGGCCGGTGTGTTTCCTACGCATGAGGATAAGGGATTGTGAAAAATGTGTTTGAATTCCGAGTTTGAAAAGACAACTGTGATTGAACTGTGGGAAAGTCAGAATTCTGGGAATAAAGTCTGACTGTATTCTCAGAATTCTGACTTAAAAGTCCGAACGCCAAATTCATTTTTCACATTGTCCCATAATCCTCTTCCACAGTTCCTAGACGTCACATTGCTGTGGTAAATTCTCCACTGTCATATTACCAGTCCTAAACCCAAAAAGGCAGCAATCTGAGGAAATCTCCCATACGAGCCCACAGTTGAGAAACACATGATCCAACCATTATTGTTCTGACCCGTCCTTCCTGGCATGCTAATTATCTTCCTCCCACTACCTCACCTCTAAAGTATAGACAAAATAAATAGCTAGGTCGTGGCAAAGTGTAATAGAAGGCAAAGGCAGCAAAGCCAAGCTGTCTTGATGAAAAACAACCGGATCTTCTTTTCTCTCTTTCTCCTTTGGCAGCCTCCTTAAACAGATTTGGGGTTAGCAGGGTAGGCAGGAGGGAAGTTTAAATTTACAATGTTAAATCGGAAATGAATGACCCTAAGAATCACTCATGCTGGAAATGTTGGCGGATACAGATGTTTCACCCATACAAGGGTCAGATGTAGATCTGTTTCAGTAACCTCCCTTAAAGCTTTAGTCAGTCCCTTCAGAAAAACCTGATTATGCGATCGCATAATTCAATGCATAATCAGCCAAAGCTGCACTTTCGCCGCATAAATTGCAGATTTCATCGCAAAATATGTGGGGCTTGCATGATTTCATATTCCCCGCATTTTCGTTGCAAAAAAAAAGTCACATATATGTTAGCAGAAAGTTGAAAAAGTTGCGTTTACTTCACACAAGAGCAGCCATTTTCCCCTGTTGCCATGGAAATGTTATGAAGTGATGTAATTATGCGACGTGAACATCATCAAAAAGCATGGTGTTGGGGGAAAATCACTTTTTTTTTCTTTTTCATCAAACCGCAATTTTTGCAAGTTCCCGCAATTTTTGCAAGTTCCCGCAATTTTTGCAAGTTCCCACAATTTCATCGCATAAAATTGCATAAATATCCCGCATATTCCATCGCATTTTTTAAGAAAAAAAAGGATTTTTGCCCTCAACAATCACAAAAGAACTCCGCATTTTTCTGGAAGGACTGTTTAGTGCGTAACTTTTTGTATTAATGAACATCCGTTACATTCAAGCCATTGCCAAATGAGCTGCTACAAAGCTAATTAAGACTATCAGCTCCACACAACTCTGTGTATTTCTCAGTATGGCTATGTTCAGAAGATTGTGGCGTCCGGTGACTTTCGCACGCAGAAACTCGAGTCAAGATAATGACCTCTTCTGAAGAGTCCATCATGTTGGAGGACAGTTTTGTTGTCATTAAAACGGCAGAAACTACGCACTATAGCTTTAAAGCAACACTATGTAACTTTTAGCGCAAGCAGTAGTTCTAATGAGACAACCTGTAGGGGGACCGAAGCGGGAAAAGTTACATAGTGTTGCTTTAACTATGATACACTTTGACAATAACAGAGTTGACCGATACTGCTTTTAATGGGAAGACTTTGACCTTCGAAGATGCTAATGCCCCCTTGTAAATGACGACATTATTGTAAGACAATTTTGGTTTCTTACAACTTGGGTACTTTTTACATATGAAGAGTTAATTTGCAAAAACAGATACAAGCCATTCTTAAAATGAATAAACCAACACCCGTTTGATTGACATTCCTTTGAGTGCACAATAAAAAATTCATGGTTTATGAAAATTAAAAACGATAGAGATAGCTTATCAAAACAACCCAGAACCAGTATGACTGATATTCCCTGGCTGGCACAAAATAGAACATGATTTGTGAAGAAACAGAGATAGCCGTTTTTGCAAATGAACCCTTCATTTCGGGGAATTTTATAATTGTAATCTTGTACTCACTAAAACCATTAATGAGATTTTGAAACATTGCAACAGAGCAAAAAAACAACAACAACAACAACTTTGCATTTAGATGATCAAACAGCTTGTTAACAAGCCAACAGTTCAACCAGATTAAAGCAAGGCCAGCTGAATTGTTGCTTAAAATCCCTGATTCACCAGGAACACTATAGTTCTACTATAGTAGAGTTCTGCTTGGGCCTAAAACTGAGACCGGAACCCAGCTCTTACCGGTGTCTCTCACACCTGACCTGGATGAACCCTTCTGCTATCAAACTTGAGACCAAAACCCAACCCAAGAGCCAAAGCTACATTAATTTTTGCTTTATTTCATTCATTGCTGACTGTTAGTTCTCCATGCTAATGGATGTCTCTAAGGTTCTCCTCCATGACACACTTGAAAGCAGACTAGAAACTGTCAGAGAGAGCGAGAGCGGCGATATATAATAAATATTTAAATACATTTCATATGACAATGACCCGAGCCGGGCCAGACCCAAGACCCAAGCTTTACGCAACTTAAGGCTCCAAACCGACCCAAAACCTGATACTCTGTCAGAACTGGACGGGTTCAGGTCTCGTAGCAGAACTTTGAACTGCAAAATTAAACACTTTAGATAATATTTATTACTGTGAATCTTCATTTTTTCTTCCCAAATAAGTTGGGCTAACCTGGGTTTGTCTGATCGTCTGACTTCTTGTGTTGTTTGCCCCTTCCACCTTCTTTTTAGCAATGTTGCTGTGTTGCCAGATCTCATTATTTAACTTGTGAGTATAATGGTATGCTTACCGATAGAAATGACGGCCACAACATTCTTAAAATCAGATCCAAGTTGTAATAAACTAGAATTATCCCATAAGACCATCTGTCCCCCAATAATAGTTTGACTGAGTGGAAGCAACAAAAAGGTTTGGAGTACTGTAGGCCATGTATAGGAAGCTGAAGAAACCCTTATGGAACAGATTGTGACACTAGCTGCTGATTACATTACTGTTATAATAGCATGACTGCTCTAGTCACACCGTAGGGTACTTGAGTTGTCGAAGGGCCCATTGGTCAGCCAGAGTGCCCCTGTGGTCGGGTTAAGAGCCCTTAAGGTTGGCCCAAATATTCCTGTCATATGCTCAAGTGCTCAAATGTGACTTTTTTGGAAAGAAAACGTGATTTAACAACCATGATATGTCTGTAGCCCAATGGGACAATTCCACACTTGATGTCACATATCATGTAGGCAAATTGAGGCACCTTAAGTGCCCCTGTAGGCATCCCAAGTTCCTCCCTGTGCCCCTTCAGTGAGCCCTAACGCCCCTCTAGTTCAAGTTCCGCTCTGACCTAAGGGCGGAAGTGAACCCTAACCCTGTGGGAGAAAGAGATGCCCCTGTATCATTCCCACCCCTGCCCTTTAAAAAGTCTGTGAACGCAAATGTTTCAACATGTTATCCTATCATTCTCCTGTGTTTCAGTAGAGAGATTCCCATTTCAGTGTTTAGGGTTTGGTCGCTCTAGTTAGAAATAAATTATTTGGAAAAAAGTAATATCTGGCATTGAAAGTGGAAAGACACTGAATATCCATTATTGGCAGGTTCAATCTAAATGCATCATACAACCTCTACACTGTAAGTCCCTATTCCACTTCTAAGCCATTGAATATTCTAAGAAAATAACAGGGTTGTGCAAATATAGCTCAATAGAAGCATGAGGCTACTAGGAGGTGTAATAGGATACATCTCAGAGAAAGTCTGAAGCTCTAAGGGTGAATATCCAGTTTAGTACAGGAGCCAATCCATTAAAAAATGAATCCGATCATAGTTCCATTCCAAGGTTCAGAACCTCAGCACAGCAAACAGATCCAGAAACTGCAAAGTCACATCAGTTATCAGCAAAATCAAAGGCATCGATCCAGTCGCGGACATACAGTTATTAATCAAGTGTTCTTCGGACAAGTGTGTCAGCTGGCACTGGAACAGCGGGATCTTTCCACAAGGGAATCCTAGATGTCAGTGTATTTCCAATGATAGCACAGTCCATGTGGTGCTATTAAGGCACCATGAAGTCCCGGTCCACACAGCATTCAATGTAACACACTGGGCCTTATTGACGTCGTCCAATGGCAGCCATTTGGAAATTTTTTCACTCTTGGGGTGAGAAACTCAAGCTACAACATCAGATCCAGCATTAATAATCCTACTGTATATACACCATAAGAAACAGAGGAAGTTTGACAAAAAATTTGGCATTTCACAGATTCCTCACTAAAACTCTAACAAATCTATCCCCCAAGATAGGTTTTTCTATAAAGGCTTTAATAGGCCTTGAAGAACTAGGTTCTATGATGTGTCGTCAAACACATTGCAAAAGTGTTCCATGTACCGGTTCCATTTGGCCACATTCGAAGGTCGGGTGAAAAGCCTGTCTTTAAGTCTTGACACAGTGAATCATACAAAATAAGATATCTACACACATTTTTGGACAGTTTCTCCTCAAAGGCATTCATGGTGTTAGGTTTCATTCTTGAAAACTGACAAAAATTCAACATTTATTTAAAGTAAGGTTTCCAACAATGAATGAATTTATATTAAAGCGTAACTTTCACCAAAATGCAACCTTGGGTCTTTTTAGTGAATGTACACAAGTCAAACTTTCGTTTCAAAGCATAATTAGGACGGAAATGCCACTTTTAAGATTTATCGTATTCTCGTTTTTGGTCAAATGGCCTTCTGAATGGGAGTGCTAGGGGCACTACTATGATAGCATCAAAATAACTATTTTTAAAACACTAAGAAGGCTCGACACAACATGAAACTTTGCTCGAAGTATCACCAGGGGCTCTACACCTTAACGAAAACATTGAGAACATTGTTTGTGTACACAGAGTTTACTAAAAAGAAAGGTTTTTAACAATTCACTTTAGCTGTTGATTTTTCCGGTCGCCGTCCGTCTAGCCAGTCAAAAATAGTCGATCTCCGAATGCAACGTAACAGGGAGGAGAGTAAAGATGGAAAGCTCCTAAAGCTTCGTTCCATATAAATGCACGGATTATTTGTTGTTTTGTCGTTAATTAATATTGACCTTATTGACATTTCCTCCTATGGAGTCCGTTCATTCGCATTCGGAGATCGACACGTTTTGACTGACAAGATGGCAGATAGCGTAAACAACAACTGCTAAAGTGAGTTGTTCAAAACCTTTCTTTTTAGTAAAACACTGTGTACACAAACAATGTTCTCAATGCTTTTGTTAAGGTGTAGAGCCCCTGGTGATACTTCGAGCAACGTTTCATGTTGCGTTGAGCCTTCTTAGTGTTGATTTTGATGTGATCATAGTAGTGCCCCTAGCTCTCCCATTCAAAAGGCCATTTGACCGAAAACGAGAATACGGTCAATCTTAAAAGTGGCGCTTCCATCCTAATTATGCTTTTAAATGAAAGTTTGACTCGGGTACATTCACATCACTAGGTTGCATTTTGGCGAGAGTTACATTTTAAGCATTTCTTTTAAGGAAATTCCTAATTTCCCTATAATTAGGACCAAATTACCCACGTCTCTCTCTCCCTAAAAGGAATTTATGGACTCATAAAATAAAACGTTATCAGTTTGAAAAAAAATAAGCTATATACCACAGTGACATCCGTTTTCATGACTTCCTCAAATCAGAGAAATATATATGAAAAAATATGTATCACATAAGGGGGAGCTGCCAAGCTGGGTAAATTTTTAACAATAATACATATGGATCCCAGGGCTAGTTTTGACACTAATGAGGTTTAAAATACATATTCATATGCATATGACGGACTACAGCCAAATTGAGTTGGGTGTTAGGCAGGCTGTTGGAATGGAAAGTAATGCACTCTAATTCATATGTATTCCACGTATTTAATGTATGCACAAAGTAATTTTGGTTCCTCCTAATTTTGGTTCCAGAGATTTACTATTTAAATCATAATTTCAATAAAAACTGTAGTATAAATTCAGTAAATAAATAAATAAAATCCCTACAAATTGCTCTTCAAGGCTTTTCACCCACCCTTCGAGAGTGTCCATTCGGAACAGGTGGAAACACTTTGACTTGGTTGGACAACACATAATACATCCTAGGTGGTTTAAAGCATACTGAGAGCCATATATGCCAATCTGCCAGAGTTTCTTATCCTGAGTGTGGAAAAATGTCAAATATACCCCGTTTACTGTGGAATTGTAGGAGCTGCAGTCATGTAAGGAAGACCAATCTCCTTGCAGTCTTTCGCTGTATTTAGTTGTCACTTCCTGCTTTCTGCTTTCAGCATGGTCTTTTGGCCAGTGTTAGGCTACAACATCCCCTGTGAGGTGTAACGTTGGGCTGTAAAACTAATATAAGGAGAGACAGTGTGTTTCAGTATGTGTGTGTGCCTGCATGCATGTGGGCATGCGTGTGTTTGTGTCTTTTTCCAAGTCCACATCTTCTTCTGTGTTTGTGTGTGTCACTGTCCAGGGTAGGTGGGGTAGTGTGTCGGGGAGTGTGTGGGTATGTGCGGCTGGGACTGTGCATGTGTGTTTGCCAGGGGCAGCGTGGCATGGCGGTCTGGAGGCAGGCGGGTGGACAGCAGGTCGTCTTCTGCAGCATCACCTACAGACAAGAGCAGGAACACAGCGGTTACTGTAGCACAAACAACATACAACGTGGTCATTAGAAGTGGTGCTAGGTGTGTTTTTTTCACTTTGGACAGCACCAGGCTAGCTGATTCCCCTTGCTTCCACTCTTTATGCTAAGCTGGGCCCGACTCCAGCACTGTACTTCTTGGGAAACTTCTGCATTTTTCAACCTGGACCCGATTTTCCCATGTTTTGTGCCCAAGTGACTAAAGGGCACAACAAGTTTTGAAATTGATCCAGACTGCCCCCCTCCCAACCAAATCCATTGGGTGTATTGTAATTGTAAAGATTTACAAAGAATATGTTTACGGCACTTCCTCTCTAAGTAGGACATTTTGGTAGCCTGGAAATCCAGACCCAAATCCGAAAGATTAGTGCTATGAGTAATGAAAGTGGCCCAACTCGAGGGGCGGCACCAAGCATGCATTTGAAAATATCACTGCACGCAATTGGATTGAACACTACGACCAATATTTACTGACTGATTCCGGACGTTGCAGCGCTGTCATTATCTGTTTAGCTCGCCTCTGGCCCGCCTATATCAGATACTCCGATGTGATTGGTGCAGCTCGGCTCAAAGAGCATGGGTAATGAGCATCATTACTCATTGCCAGAGTGACTCGCTGGGCAAATTCAAATTGTACTCTGGATTTCCAGGGTAACATTTTGGGACTGATTGGTGGGATTGTTGTGGACGAAGTACACATGGCGATACACTGGTAATGGCAAATGAGGTTTAACCATGTATCCAGCTAATTTAAATAGCTCACGTTACTGTGTTGTGTGAACTGTTAACTTCATTTAATATTGTTTGTGGCGTTGTTTTGTTTTGCAGGGAGCAAATGTTCCACCAAAACAAGTTCCTTCCCGAGACCAAAGTTTGCCCTTAACACTCTGGTGTGTATAACTTCTCCTTCAGCCATGTTGGTGCCAGCTGGTTTGTTTGGAGCCAGGAAATCCAGAACAGGAACAATACAAATGGCATGTTTTTGCACTATACATATAGAGTTGTATAAAATATAATGCCATAAGAAAAAGAGTAGATAGAAAATGCCCAAAAGGCCTGTGTGGGGCTTTCCAGTACCAGGATCCATGCCGGTCTGGTTTCCAGTGATGTGGTGCCAGTAGACAGATCGGGGCAGGATGGCGGTTGGGGTGCAGGGGTAGGAGCCAGGCTCTGAACCCACAGACATCAACTGGGAGTCATAAACATAAACACAACATCAGGAATTTAACAAAAGAGCGCTGTAGATTTCAATTCAAGTACCACAATTGACAATGTCTACAGAGATTTTAGTGAATTTCTACGACTGAACTACTGCATTATCACAGGAAACTTCAAGGGGAACACCACCTAAATTAAGAATTGAAAATTTAAATTGAAAATTGAATACCTACCCAACAAATGAACATCCGTATAGTCGGATCAAGCCCTAATTCTTACCAGTAAATATATGTTTTCAAAAATTTCAGACACAGTATACTGTATGAAGTGTTTGACGCTCAAAAGGGTTTGGGGGAGGACCCGCAATGTTGAAACTAAACCTACGCCCTTGGATGTAAGCCAGGCTCTCACCCTGCTGTTTTTCTCCATCTCCAGCAGGACCTTCTTGTGCTGCTCGGCGATAGCCAGCGTGGAGGAGTGAACCCTCTGGTAGATCTGCTCTCCCTCTCTGGTCTGGAAGGTGTAGAGGCCTTCACCGCTGTCACACATCCTGCACATAACAGCAACTCAGTGTACAAAACAGCACGGGCTGGCATAATGGCCAGGACAGTATAATGGAGAATGTTACAGTACTTACATACATACTTTAATGAGCTCGTACTCCTACTACACCTAATAGAAATTAATCAACGTGGGATTTCAGGTAGTGAATCGGTGTCCTCTGATCTAAATGCTGTTTCATTCTGACAACAACAGTTTTAAAGCCGTTCCACCCTGTGTCCCAACCAAAATTCCGATACAAATAGTATTTAGTTCACTTGACTGGAGTTCCATTTGGTCCAGACCAGAGAAAAAACATGATACATTGTATCCTTCTGGCCTAGTCCACTCATACATTGGTATTTTTGAAAACATACCTGTTTTTCCCTAGCTCATTCTCAAGAAAAATCCTGTCCACACAAACACTATTTAAAGAAGAGAAATCTCCGTCCAAATGAGAACGTGAAAACACAACTGAAACGCTGTGAAGAGCATGCCAAACCAACAGGTGGCAATATAACCCTAAAGCCATGTTGGCCAATCAGAAGCCTGAAAACAAGCTGTTACCGGAAGGTTACCTGGCTCTGTATCATTCTGACACCTCTGTTACTAAATATAGTGGAAGAGTAAGTAACTGTACATGTATGCGAAACCATGTGAAACGTCCTGTTAGCAGTTCAAGCCATCACTATTTCATATTTCGTCGCATTCACCAATTCACGAAATGTCGCCCTTATTTGTGACGCCTCACAAGGGAGATAATGATGCACATGTGACATTACAAGGCAAAAACTCAACACTGAAAACAGAGTTTCTGAACGTCATAACCCTGGAAGGAGTTGTCCAAAAGATCTGTTTTCAGTGACCTAAAACACATTGTGTGTGAACCAAAGGCCAAAAAGCAGAGAAGAAGCTAAGTTTTTAAAAAAATCCCCTATGTACATTATGTGTGGACTAGGCCTTAGCTGTAATCATAGTTAAAGCTTTAGTGCGCAGCTTTTTTATATTATTGAACGTCCGTTACATTCAAGCCATTGCCAAATGAGTTGCTACAAATCTGATTAAGCCGATGAGCTCCACAAAACTCTCTGTACTTGCTGTATTTCTCAGCATGGCTATGTTTACTAATTGGTGTCGTCCGGCGACTTTCCCGCGCAGAATCTCGAGTGAAGATTATTACCTCTTCTGAAGAGTCCATCATGTTTTTTTAATCCTCCGTGTCCTCCTTGGAGCGGAGGGGAGGGGAGGGGGGTGCTATCACGGAAGGCTTGTATCATGTGGATGCTCCGACAGTGTTGTTGTTGTCGTCATTACTTTGAAAACCTCATGGGGGCGACAGAAACTACGCACTGTAGCTTTAACATAAAGTCAGTCACAAGTGGACTGACAGATATCTTATTAATCGGACAGTTTTGGTGATGTCATCATTTGGTTTTTGTCATCCTGCATCGTCACCGCTTCTTGAACCCACACGGGGAAATGAAATCAACTGATTGATTGACAGCAGGTCATGCAGCACTTTACTGAACCTGATGTGTGTATTTACGTCGTCTGTTGTCACAAAGAGCTCAGAAATACCTGTTTATGAGCACAGTTAGTCAGGAATTGGGAGAACATAATCAGATAATCATTGACCAAACAAGCAGACTGAGACCACCGGAGAAGAGGCGATACATCATAAAGTATAAAGGAGTTAAACACAGGAGTGTTAAACTCCTACTTGGTGTATTTTAACAATTAAAATATGAGTCAAATGTAGAGAGGACATAGTAACTATACTTGATATAATAATTAAGCATTTTATAACCATAGTGCTTTTTTCAACACTAAAAGACACTTTCACATGCTACAAATACACTCACACTTACTGTATTACTTATTACATTACACAATTATTATCTTCTTTTTGTCCTATTTTTACATGTGTGTCATTATTCATAAAATGAGCTCAACTAATAATAATCATATCAATAATCACTGAGAGCTCTTTGTGACATTAGATGACATAAATACACACGCCAATCAATTTTATTTCCCCATGTGGGAGCATGAGGCGGTGACGATGCAGGATGGCATCACCAAAACTGTCCAGTGATTGAGTTGCCTGTCAGCCATATGATTTATGAGTTAAACTCCTGGCTTGTTTGCAAAGCCCACAATTCATATTCCACTTGATCCAACTCTTTTGCACACAGCCTGTAACATATAAATGACCAAAAAGAACAAGTGCACCTCTGCACACACTCAGTGCCCTTTCACAGATGACCTCACACTTTAGTGGTTGGGATTGGCATTGAGTCCTAAGGCTCTCTGATCATCAATTCCCAAGCCATTATTAGTAAACAAAAATAGTGTGTCCATATTGTGATGCTAGTAATACATGTTAGCAATGTTGTTAGGAAAACGAATGGCTGTAAACTAGCTGTAAATGAATGCATTACAAACGAGACGGTCTTTGGGAATGACGCAGTGCAACATGCCCACAGACAGAGGGCGCTCTTGCCACACACACACACACACACACACACACACACACACACACACACACACACACACACACACACACACACACACGTATCTGCATGCACCTAATCATAGCTCGTCAGGTTTTATCAAAGAGGAAGAGATAAGGAGGTCTGACCCAGCATTGATTCATTGTCTGACCTATTCAATCAATAAGAGAGAGAGAGAGAGAGAGAGAGAGAGAGAGAGAGAGAGAGAGAGAGAGAGAGAGAGAGAGGGAGGTATACTTGGCCTGACCGTAAGATGACTGACAAGTCAGTGAGTTGTAATAAATGTTTGACAGCTTTATCTGAAATACACACTTCTATAACAATGGATGTGTTGTCCTTGTATGTGTGTGGCAACCTATGATGCATGTCAGTATTTCTCAAATGGCAGTACTAATACTTTTGTGTATTGCACAGGGGGTACCTAAGTTTTTTCTACCCAAAATGTTTTGGGCTGTTCAGGGGGTACTTGGCTAAACAAAAAAAGGGGGATTCAAAAGTGGGGTTCACAGCAGGTAGATTATCAAAAAATCCTGCATTAATCCGGAAACATCCCCCCTCCCTCCCTCCCTCAGCCACCCCACTCCTGGACTCACCGGCCGGCTTCGAAGGTGAAGCGGGTGGCGTCCCGTCCGTAGCGCCGCAGGGAGCAGAGAGGCCAGGTGACCAGCTTGGTGCGAGGGTTGTGAATGTCCCACAGGTAAATGTTCTCGTGGGTGATCTGCATCATGCACTCCCCATAGATGTCCAGGTTGGGACAGGGGAGGAGGAACACGTTGAAGCGCTCTGAGGAGGGATGACAGGAACAACGTCAGGAACCCATTGACAGTGCAGTTTGACTTGCTTCAGGGATTTCATCAGCATCGAGAGTTAACAGAGAGCAGACGTCCTGCCCCACAGGTCAGCTCTGTTCTGGGTAGATATGTTCCGATACCGTTCCCAGTATTGGAAAAGCCTCCGATACCGCCTAAAATGCTGGTATCGGTCCGATACCACGTCATTTAGCCCTGAGGAAAATCTACTTTAAAAGTTGTTTATTTATGTTCTTTTTACGTTACGACTGACTGTCAAACTTGGATAATGAAATAAAGTTATATGGCATTCATTGTTTGTGTTTGTTTATGTTTCACAAAAGGTTTAACCCGAGCCAGACCATATAACAATGATAGAAATCATTTCACATCCATACTGGCATCGGATCGGTACTCGGCAGAGGGTGACACGGGAATCAATTGTCGCTCCCATTCCATCCCGAGCCCACGAAAATACTCCTGTCATCAATTGTTTAAAGGTCCCCTATCATGCTCATTTTTAGGTTTATAATTGTATTTTGGGTTTCTATTATAATATCTTTACGTGCTTTATTGTTGAAAAAAACTTTATTTTTTCTCGTATTGTCTGTCTGAATAAACCTGTATTCACCCTCTGTCTGAAACGCTTCGTTTTAGCACCTGTCTCTTAAAGAACCCTCTCCTGAATAATCCCAGTCTGCTCTGATTGGTCAGCGTTTCCATGTCTTCCACATCTGCACTCTCGGCGTCTCTGCACCATCATTGCAGCCGGGGAATGACTGTAAAGGCACTGAAGCAGTGCATTCTGCCTTATATAGTATAGTTGTGACATCACAACCGTACAGTAGTCCTAATGGCTCGTTTAAAGACAGTTTCTGAATACGGGCTGTGTGCATTTCTCTGTGGACTGAGCGTTCTGACACTTTAACAGTACTTAAATAGCACCTCAACTTCCACTGGAAATCTCACTTTTTACAATATGGGATCTTTAAAGCAAGTCAAATTATTATTTCAAAAGAACACATCGTCATTTTGAACAATTTTCATGGAATGTCCGATCACACTGCGGTTCACTGCAAGCTCCATTTGACCAAGCGAGGATGTAGAAAGTCCGATCTCTCCTCTGTTACACATGGTGCTTGCCAGCATTGAGCTTCAGGAGCAGCAATAAGGATGTGATCCCTCACTGACTTCCCACCCCCAACACTATCAGCTGTGTTTGAAGGAGAGCCAATCTGAGCAGGAGGCCCTAAACTAAACCCCAGATCTGCCATGGTGGCAGTAGAACCTTAAACGTCCCGTTGAGATGGAAACTTTTACTGTGCATGTGTGATTTTGTGTATTTGTGTGGGAATGACCTGTGTGTTCACACTGCACTCCAGCAGCCAGGAGATCCGGCTCTCCCATACTGATGTCATTGAGCCGTGTGCCCAGGCACTCAATGGACAGCGTCTTAAACCAGTCCTCCGCCTCTAGCTCTGGAGAGAAAGAGAGAGAGCGAGAGAGAGAGAGAGAGACACAAATACAAACCATTTTAACAAATATTCTTCCCCAAATTCAAAAGTCAGTCTAAAGCTATCGAGACGCTTTCAGACGGGGAAGAACTGAAATGTGTTTTAGGCGAGAATTCAAAACTGCTGCATCTTAGCAGCTAATTATGTCGCCTCCTGCCACAAAACCAAGAGATAATAATAATAATAATAAATTGAATTTATATAGCGCTTTTCATGGACTCAAAGTCGCTTTACAGGGCAGGGTAGATTATAAAAACATAACAAAACAAAACGAGCAAACAAAACAAGTAGAACAAAACAAGATACAGATGAAAAAGGGAGGGGGGCAGGTGGACTATGGGTAGGCTGAGGTGAAGAGATGGGTTTTGGGCGGGACTGGAAGATGGTGAGGGACTCAGAGGTGCGGATCTCTTGGGGAGGGAGTTCCAGAGCCTGGGAGCTGCTCTGGAGAAGGCCTTGTCCCCAAAAACAGCGCAGGTTGGGATTTTGGATGGAGAGGAGACCGGCTGAGGTGGATCTGAGGACCGTGAGGGTTGGTAAGGGGAGAGGAGGTCAGTGAGGTATGAGGGGGCCAGATGGTGGAGGGCTTTATAGGTGAGGACCAGGATTTTGTAGGTGATCCCGGTGGGAAATGGGAAGCCAGTGGAGTCGTTTTAGGACTGGAGTGATGTGGTGCCAGGATTTGGAGCAGGTAATGAGGCGGGCGGCTGAGTTCTGGACCAGTTGGAGTCGGTTGATGTTGGTAGAGCTGATGCCGAGGAGAAGTGAGTTGCAGTAGTCCAGTCGGGAGGAGATGAAGGCGTGAATGAGTCTTTCAGCAGCGGGGGGTGTGAGAGAGGGTCTGATTTTGGCGATGTTGCGGAGGTGAAAGAAGGAGGTTTTAATGACTTGACGGATGTGAGGCTCAAGGGAGAGGGTGGAATCAAAGATAACGCCAAGGTTGCGGGCCTGGGGAGATGGGGAGACAATGGTGCCGTCGATGGTGAGAGTGGGGTTATTGGTTTTGCTGAGTGTGGATTTGGAGCCGATCAGAAGGAATTCTGTTTTGTCGCTGTTGAGTTTGGAGGAAGTTGTGTGCATCCAGGTTTTAATAGCTGACAGACAGGAGTTGATGTGGGTGGGGAGGGAGGATTGGTGGGGGTTTGGTGCTGAGGTAGATCTGGGTGTCGCCAGCATAGCAGTGGAAGTCCAGGTTGAAGTGGCGGAGTATCTGACCAAGAGGGAGGATGTAGATGATGAAGAGGAGGGGGCCAGTACGGAGCCTTGGGGAACACCTTGAGTGACTGTGGCTGTGGCAGAGGTGTGGTTGTGGAGAGAGATGAAATGGGATCTGTTGGAAGTAGGTGGAGCCAGCTGAGTGCGTACCGGCCGATACCGAGGTCTTTGAGTCTGGTGAGCAGGATGTTATGGCTCACAGTATCGGCGGCTGCACTCAGGTCGAGGGAGGATGAGGATGTTGAGGGAACCGGTGTCAGCAAAGGTGAGGAGGTCGTTGAGGACTTTGAGGAGAGCGGTTTCTGTGCTGTGTAGGGGGCGAAACCAGATTGGAGAGGTTCGAATAGGTTATTGGCAAGAAGATGGGTTGTGTAGTGAGGGACGACTATGCGTTCCAGGGTTTTAGACAGAAAGGGGAGGTTGGATATTGGGCGGTAGTTGTTGAGAGAGGAGGGATCCAGAACAGGTTTTTAAGGATTGGGGTGACAGCGGCAGTTTTGAAAGCAGAGGGGACAGTTTCAAAGGGACAGTGAGGAGTTGAAGAGGTTAGTGAGGTAGGGGCATAGGACCGGGAGGCAGGACTTCAGAAGTGGAGTAGGGAGGGGGTCAAGGGAGCAGGTAGTGGGTTTGGAAGAGCTGATGAGTTTGGAGATTTCAGGAGGAGTGACTGGGTTAAACTGGGAGAGGAGGAAGTGTGGAGGAGGGGTCGGGAGGTCTGGAGGGATGGAGAGAGGAGGGTCCAAGGTAGGTGCTGGAGTAGATCCTGGAAGGTCAGATACAGGGGATAGGGATTTGTAAATGAGATTGATTTTGTCAGTGAAAAAGTGGAGGAATGAGTTGCAGAGATCCGGAGTAGAGGTAAGGAGGCTGTTGGTCCGAGGCTTGATGAGGTTGTTCAATGTGGAGAAGAGGGTTCTGGGGTTTTGGCAGGGTCGTGGCGGAGGATGGTGGAGAGGTAGGCAGATTTGGCAGCAATGAGGGCATCTTTGTAGGCGATGAGATGGGATTTATAGGCTTCATGATGGACTGTGAGGGATGATTTCTTTGTCAGACATTCAAGTTGGCGGCCAGTTTGTTTCATTTTCCGGAGTGCAGGTGTGTACCAGGGTGAAGAGGTGTTAAAAGTGACGAGTTTTGTTTTGAGGGGGGCCAGGGTGTTGAGGGAGGTAGACAAGGTGGAGTTGAGGTGGTCTGTGAGGTCATCGGGTGAGGTGAGGGTTGAGTCCAGGTGGAGAGTGGTGGAGAGCAGGTCAGAGAGATGGTGGGGATTGATAGATTTGAGGTTGCGGAAGGTGATTTCTCTGAGGAGGCGGGGGCGTGGGGTTGGAGAAGGGATGGTGAACCGTATCAGTTTGTGATCAGAGAGGGGAAAGAGGCATGGATGGAGGTCGAGCACTGGTTGGTTGGTGGAGCAGACCAGGTCGAGGATGTGACCTTTTCATGGGTGGGGAATGTGACATGTTGGGTGAGAGAGAAGTTATCCAGTAAAAATTTTGAATTCTGATGAGAGCTTGTATGTGGGGGAGTCCATGTGGATGTTTAAGTCACCGAGTAGCAGCAGACGTGGAGAGAGAGATGAGGCTAGTGTGAGGAGTTCAGTAAAATCAGAGAGGAAGGAGGGATTTGGTTTAGGTGCCGGTAAATGAGGATGACTGTCATGGAGGAAAGAGTTTTGAAGGCGGATATTCAAACGATGATACTGAGGGGAGGGTGAGTTCTGTGATCCGGAAGTTCTGATTGAAAATGACGGCGAGGCCACCTCCACGGTGGGAGGGGCGGGGTTTGCAGATGTAGTTGTAGCCAGGGGGGGATGCTTGGTTGAGGGAGAAGAAGTCGTTGGGTTGTTGCCAGGTTTCGGTGAGCAGAAGGAAGTCAAGAGTGTTGTCGAGGATTAGTTCATGGAGGGCAGGGGCTTTATTGTTGAGCGATCGGGTGTTGAGGAGGGCAAAGTTGGCATGGTGAGAGGGTGGTGGGATGGGGGCAGGCTGGAGAGATCTGAGGTTGTCCCGGTTAGCAGTGCGGGTGGTCGTTGGGGGTGGGGGTATTGCAGTTGAGGGGGACAGTGAGCCGATTAGCAAATGATTGGAGAGTATGATTGAGTGTATGTGAAGTGGGGAAAGCACTGTAGTCCGGTCCGGGTTTTCTGTGTAGCCTGATGATGCGTTCAGCCCTATGTGAACCAGTGGGTGAAGCATTCAGATGACGTGGGACAGGTGCAACAGAGCGTGCAGGTGACCAGATGGATGGAATGGATTGTCCGTGGTGGAAGAAAACAAACTTGCGGCGAGAGCTTCTGTGGATGTAACGGCGTCGACGTAGAAGTCCGAGCTGTTTGATGACTGGGATGCAGGATGGAATGGAGTAGTTGACGAATTGGACCAGTTGCAGAGTTGAATATTTGATCATGATGCCGAGCGGAGGGACGGAGAGCTCCGTGATAGTGGTTAGCCGTGGGCTAGGAGCACAGAGGTGGAGGTGGAGATGGATGAATGAGGTGATTGCCAAAATGATCCACAGCATGACCGAAGGAGAGGAATGTCTAGTCTTGGTCGCTGCCGCCATCTGGTGGGGCGGCGGTTGCCTGAGGAGGAGGTCAGCAATCGGGTTAGCCGCCACGCAGTAGGATTTGCCGCCACGTGTTTGGTGAACGGGGGCAGCTAGCTAGCGGCTAACCGACGAGGCAAGAGTCCGGTCAAGGAGCCCCAGGCGGCTTCGGGAACCAGCAGAGAGACTGTCCAGAGGTACAGAGGCTGTCCAGAGGTAGGGGGTACAGCGAACACAAACACAAGAGAATAGCAGACGAATAGCAGATGAATAGCAGACGGAGAAGCGGCGAATAACCAGCGCCAGCGTCCTCTCACGTCGTTTTTTAACGAGAGATGACCACGTTAACACCACACAGGAGTAAACACCCGCTTCTAACAACTAAACACCCACCTAGATCAATAGCTTCCTGTAAAAATGTAAATATGTCAGAGTTATAACAATGTGGTAAGGATTTTGCTGTGCCATTGTACATTTCGTGCCTTTATCACGTCATGTTTAAGTTTGTGTTCATGTTATAGTTTATGTTGTGCCAGTTATTGTTAATTTCCTTTTCATTATATATAATCTGATTTGGCAATATAAGCAATGTCGAGTCATGCCAATAAAGCTCTTTAAAGTGCCCATATTATGCTCATTTTCAGGTTCATAATTGTATTTTGAGCTACAGAGTGAGGCATCGCACTTCTTTCCGATCTTTGTTGGGAGGCACACACGCAGTAGCTAGGTAAGGATCACAGCTAGCTGTTTGTTTCTCCAACTTCAGTCAGTACAAGGCAGGATTAGCCAGGAGACTCTAAACAAGGGCGCACTTCCAACTTTGCGTGGAATACCTGCAGAACAGGCCTGTAAGTAGTTATTTTGTAGATTATGGTGAACTAGTGTGTGTTGTAGCAGTGTTTTGCCATTGAGAACGAGCTAGCATGCTAGCGGTAGCATGCTACGGTTAGCTACCTCGTCTCGGCTACTGACGTAGAAAGCCCTGCAGATTTTGACCAGCTCACCCGGAGACTGAAGGCAGGACACATTCAGAAACCCGTATCTCACTCAAAACAGCATGGATGTTTTTTTTCAAAGTTTTTATGCGTGTGGAAGCACCAGAGACACAAATTAACACCAAAACACCAGAAAAAGGGATTTTTTTCATAATATGGGCAATTTAAAGGCATACTATGCAGTTTCCATTTTTGTCAAAGAGCGACCCCTAGAGTCGCTGTGGAGTACTTGTACTTGTAAATAAAGTTACCTTTGCTGCTTTTTAGCTCTCGCCTATGACTGAAAGCCTGAGTGAGTGGGACTCTTGTCAGTTTCTCGTTTTCTTTTCCTTGACGTTTCCGACCGCGCTTTCGTCGTTTTCTTCGTCGACTCTGCCTTTATTCACATCTGAAATGCGTGCTAGTGTCTTCCATTGAGGCTGCTTCTTATATGTTGTTGATGGATGTGACGTCGTGCCGTAAGGCAAGTCGTGGTTCTCGCGAGATTTTGGCGGGGCGCCACCTCTCAAACCTGCAATGCTGGTTTTGTCAGTGGCGTCCCCCCCTGCTTTGCTATTGGGGATGATTCGCCCTACTACGATTTTGTTTACCATCAAAATGACTTTGAAGCTGTCATATTAAGGTAAAAATCTTGGATAGTGTTAGCCTGACAAGCCAGACCCACATCAAGATGTTGGGTCTGGGAACTCACCACTGACGGAGCTCAATCCGAGGGGCGGGATAAACGGTTGTCTTTCAAATTCCCTCTGCACGCAATAGGATAACGCTACAACCAGGCAGAGCAACGAAGAAGGTAGTGAAGCTAGTTGATAGATTAAACTTTTGCCGTATCCGGTCGGAAAAACTCCCAACACATCTTCCTTTTTTAAGAATGATTTCAGTGCCGTTCTTTGTTCTTTTCTCAAAGAAAAGCTGAACTCCAAGTCTTCCAGAAGACCGCTGTTCACCAGCAGCAGCAGCAGCAGCCATAAGCCCGCCCACCGACTCTATACACGATGTGATTGGCCTGACCAGAGTTTGGTTTTTCCAGCTCGCAAGTCAACGGAGAGTGCCTAGACCCCCCCCGGCTGCAAATTAAATTTGCTGCTGTTAGGGTGCGTCTAGATTTCTAGGCTAGCATAGTGTGCCTTTAAACTGAAATTGAGAGCGTGAGAGAGGGAGAGAAACTTCTTTGACTATTGAGACTTTCATGGCAATAAAGCCCCTTTGAATTGAATTGAGAAGAAAAGAGAGGGAGAGAGAGGGAAAGGGAAAGAGAGAGAGAGAGCGAGAGAAAGACATAGAGAGAGATGACATCTACTAGAAGTGGGAGCTAAGGGTCAAGTCCTGACAATACGGAGCTGTCCCTCTGTTTGTTTGTGTGTGTCCATACGTTACCTGATTCACAGGTGAAGGTGCGCGACGTGTCGTCTGTAAACACAATGGCCACCGCCTGTCGCTTGGTATCTCGGGGCAGCCGTGTGATATTCTTGACGTTGCTAATCTCTGTCACCTAGGTAACGGATTGAAGGTTAAAAATGGTTAACAAAGTGGAAATTGGGGCTGATTATTTCACTTCTCACCGTTTGATTAAAGGGATGACACCTCGGTAAAACCCATCATGTTTAGGCTGAAATGGTGACTTGAAAGGTCGAGAGGATTTTTAGATTAGGGCAGTGACTGACACCTTTCTCCTGAAGATAACCCAAAATATACAGCTTTTTTTTCACATTCATCACCATGTCTTGAGGTGGAAAATGATATTGTGCTAACGTTGAAAATACAAGGGGGGAAAAAAACATGAAAAATAGAACAGTCACTCGACAACTTCCCTTTAACTCCACTGGTGTAAAAGTGGAAGGTCAAGTGAGGGAGAGGTGATGATGATGAAGAGTGAAAGATGAGTGAGTTCTGAGAGAGAGAGAGAGAGAGAGAGAGAGAGAGAGAGAGAGAGAGAGAGAGAGTCTAGTAAAAGAGAAGAAGAAAGGATGTTGATTCTCGCTTAGCTGAGAAGTAAAAGAATCAGACTTTAATGTGGAGGCTGACTGCTTTCATCCCTGTCAGTGTGTGTCTGTCAACTCTTTAGCTTTGGTGTTTTCTCCTGCAGAGTATACTTATCACACACACGCACACACATGCACGCACACCACGCATGCACACACACACACACACCTTAGGAAAGGCTCTGATGTAGGCAGATTTCTCATCAGGGTATTTCTCCAGACGACGAGGTCCTTTGCTAGATGACTTCTTGAAAACCAGCCAGCAACGCCGATAGATCTGTAACACAAACACACACACACACCAACATTATTACAATATTACATATTTTTGTGTTATCTTATGTGACAGAACCAAAACAAGTCCTGTACATTGAGGTTTGTTGGGAGAGAAAGTCACTAATAACTAGTAACAGAAATAAAAAGGCCTACAGTAGACTGTTTTTATGAAAGGAGTACATATTGTATGCTATCATACGTGGACTTGCTGACATGATGCGATGATGTCTGTTACCTCATTAATCCTTCATTTATCGTTGATTCTGTTGTATTTATGTTTATTTGCTAAGCTGAGAACAGCTGTATCACACATATTGTGGTCATTAATATAACAAAAATGTCAAAAGCATTGCATTCAACCCCAAAAAAAATGAATGTTTTGTTGCTCTTTTCAACATTTCAACAAAATTATTACGTCTTTTTCTCAACATCTTTATCGTTCCCCCGCAATGTCTTTGTCCCTGTTGTTGACGTTTTGCCACTTTTTTGACGTCTTAGCCACTTTTTCCAAAGTTTTTGATGCTTACTTCTTCTTTTTTTAGTCCCCCAACGTTTTGTCACCTTGTTCGACATTTTTTATGCTTATTTTTCGACCTCCCATATTTCTGATATAAAAGAAAAACTTGGAAACGGGTCAAATTTGTAGGGCTGTCCTCGACTAAAGAAATTCTTATTTTTTTCGACTAATCGATTAGTTGATTTAATTGACAGAGCTGTGCGCTTAGAGAGGTGGTTAAGACTAGAAAAGCACAATATAAATGTAGTTAATTAACCATCTGTAAAACTGAGTTTCTCCACAATTAATCCTGCAAAAGCACCACTTTAAATCTTGTGCTTACCATAAATGTGCTCATACGTTTCTTGGAAATGAGTAATTAAGCATGAATAAGCATAAAGAATGACTTATCAGCTAAAGAAATCACATTACCCCCTGTTCTTTACACTCTCCTTTGGCTCCCGGTGCATTTTAGAATCAATTTTATGATTTTAATGTTTTGTTTTTTTAAGGCTGTTAATGGCCTGTGTACATGGCTGTGTATTTGGCCGAGATTTTAACCCTTAGTGAGCACAACAGGTCCTTGCGGTCACCGAAGCACCTCATTTTAGAAGTCCCACGGTCACGGTATGAACTGTGGGCTGATCTGCCCCGAGACTTTGGAACAGGTTACCCCTTGAGATTTGCACTATAATACCCCTAGCTCTTTTTAAATCTAACCTCAAAACATATTTATTTAGAATGGCTTTTAATACATAGTAGTGCCGTGACATTTTCCTTGCTTCCTCCTGTTTTATGTAACCTTTTCTGACGTTATGTTTTATTCTTTTCTGATTTTACTGTATGCTTTGTTTAATTCTTCTTCCTTGATGTAAAGCACTTTGGCTACCGGCTGGTTGCTGTCAATGGCTACATCATTAAATATCGAGTGATTGATTTGCTTCACTGGTGATCCCTTACACCTCCTTTCTGCCTTCAGTTCCAAATGAGCCTTCAAAGACCTGAGAACAAGGCTGTGAACTAGTTGTTGAGGCTTTGGGTTTTATGTGAAGATGGAGAGAGCAATGCAGTGAAATGTTGTCCAGTGGAGAAAAAGTGACTCGCAGCTCTTTCTAAAAACTCTGCAGGTCCTCTGGCTGCTGCTCTGTGATGTCTAGAAAACACTACATAGACAACTAACTGAGCTTGGAGGCGTAGAAATGCAGCCTTTTAAAAAAATTTAAAAAAATCAGCACTTGCAATAAGCTAATTCCATGTGACTTTTTGGTTTAATGTATTCATACAGGGTAAATCTGCAAGGCAGGACTTCCCATTATGCTGAACCACCTGTCTTAAAGATGTAAGATAGGCATTAAAAATAAATAGGCTAAATGCATCTTTCAGAAAGGGAAGCTGATGGATATGGATATCTTCAGTTAATGAGATGCGACACTTTCTGATAAATAATTCTGTGTTGCTACTTCTGTGGCTGGAACAGTGACTCATGCAGCACGGAGGGGTGTGAAAGAAGACATATAAATAACACAGCAGTGCTAATGTATCACATGTCATCCTTTCAAATCCCTTCTCCTTCTAATCTCTTCTCAATCTACAGTCTAATATGATTTTGTTTTTGAATCCACATTTAGTTTTTTTTACATTTGAAATATATGGAAGAGGCTTTAGGGCCAATGTGAAACATGTATTTGAGAAGATATTCTGACTTTATTCTCAGGACTCTGACTTTATTCTCAGGACTCTGACTTTATTCTCAGGATTCTGACTTTATTTCTCACAATTCTGACTTTAAACTCAGAACTCAAATACATTTTCATTTTCACATGTGGCTAAACTAGTCTGAGCAAACACTTAAAAATGAAGAAATACCAAAGCCGGTCTACGGAAAGCCGTTCCACTCCCTATTCAGCCCCATTGTACCGAATGTGGTTGCAGTTCCACCAGAGTTCCACTGGGGGTGATCGCGGTCCAGTGCAAAATGAATGGGACTCTATGGAGCTAGACGGCTAAATTTGTCTCTTTCACCCGATTGTCGTTGAGAAACCTCAGATTTGATTGTAGTTCTTGCAAGTTCAACATGGGTTATAGGTCGAAAGTTGAATGAACGAGTACTTATGTCCTTTTGATTTCTTACAGGGGGAGTCGTTGTTGCCCATAACACGCTAGCATTCTGCTAATGAATGCTGAATGCTGAAAGTTTTGATTACGATCGGAGATCCCGCTTGACGGCATCCGAAGCAGAGCCTGAATGTCAGAGTAAATATTTCGGCGTAGTCTTTAAAACATCAGCAAACCTCTTTCTAGCACGTGTATTAACAGGGAGAGCCTAACCTGTCAGCTGTGTTGTCGATGCCTCGAGAGAAAAAGGAAGCGACTCAGAGCTTGCCGTAAAGCAGTATCTCCGGCCGTATATGTGTAGGACGTCATTGACATTTTAAAATGCTTTTTAGAACAAAAAACGACTTTAAAAAAATCTAACATCCAGCAGTGTGTATTTTCTTTGCCTCCCCTTTCGAATGCAGCATTCAAATTACTAGACAAAAAATGATATCCTGAGAAAAGTGGGTTTTGAGGGGTATAGCTCCATAGAGCCCCATTCATTCTGCACTGGCCTGTGAGCGCCCCCTATATGGAACTCTGGTGGATCTGCAACCAGTTCAGAAGCCGGAAGTAACGAGGGAGTGGAACTTCTTCCTATATTAGAAATTCTTTGGAAATACTGGTTTCAGTTGAACTGAAGGGTACATGTAGCCTGGCTCCGCCCTCCTGCGTACTTCCGCTTAATTTCCATTTTCCTTCAGTACTCCGTCTGGGTCAGTATAGTCTTGGGTTTTCTCAGAGCCTGTCTATGGAGAGCCTGTTTACTCCCTATCTCACTCCCTATTAGCCCCATTGTACCAACCCGGAATTTTCCCGAGAGTGGAAGTTCTCCCCTTATTAGACATTGTCTGGTTTTCTCCGGCGTTTATTTGGCGTTCCAATCAGCGAACAGAGGGAGTGGCGGAGAACGATGACGTTGAGGACGTGCGCTAGAAAGATGCAAGCGAAGCCAGTCGATCCGTTGTGGCAGCGCTGCCAAATATCCAGACGTTAAAGCTAGGGTGACCATATTTTGATTTCCAAAAAAGAGGACACTTGGCCCGTCCTCGAGACAAAAATTCAGACAGGCTTAATTAATGGTTAATGAACATGCTTTATTATGCCTCGATGGTGCAAAAATAACTTCTGTAATAAAATAAAATCTGTAACAACCTGTAACAAAATAATATCTCTCTTTTAAAATAAATAAATAATATGAAATAATGTTCTAAATATGACCTCTTCTGTGTTAGAAAATCCAGCTACAACAAAATATGTCTTAATACCTTTTCAATGTAATAAGATAAATAATAAAGACACTAAAACATATGTGCCAGCTTTGCACACGGTGCGCCCCTCCGCCCCACTAGTCCGGTACCTACCGGGACGGCGATGGGACATTTTTGTTTTTTGCAGTTCAACTGTTAAGCTGCACTAAGTCTGCTCTTTTATGGTTGTTATGGTTGCTCCACGCAGGCCTTCGCCGTAGCCTGATGTTAATACTTGTGCGCTGGTGTGTGTGTCGAGCCGACATGTCTTTGTGTGTGGGGAGTGG
Source organism: Perca fluviatilis (assembly GCF_010015445.1). Classification (NCBI taxonomy): domain Eukaryota; kingdom Metazoa; phylum Chordata; class Actinopteri; order Perciformes; family Percidae; genus Perca; species Perca fluviatilis. Next base: position 6,661,049 of record NC_053114.1, read on the forward strand.
GTGATAGAGCGAGGAAGAATTAAGGGAGAGTGACGGCGAGCGAGTACGACTCTAGAGTCATAGTAAGAGAAACAAAGTGTCTCCTCTGTGTTTTCTGACCACGGTGGGAAAACTTTAGCAGGAAACGCTGCAGCATTTTGTGTACAATGCTGCTCCGCTGTCTGCTCTGGTCCCTGTATGTGCGCGTCGCAGAGCCGCCCACAAAGCAGCCGCTCGGGAATTACGCCACACAACAAAGTACCGTAGTACACTGTGCAAAGCGGCAGTCAATTTAAGTACACGCTTAATAGGCCCATGAAAAACAGTGAAAACCGGACATTTTCATGAATTTATAAAACCCCCCCGGACGCCCCGGACAGTAGGTAAAAAGTGGACATGTCCGGGCAAAAGAGGACGTTTGGTCACCCTAGTTAAAGCCCGAGCGAGAACAACCTTTGCTGAGTTGTGTTGGTGGCTATGATGTTGTGGCCCTCCTCCCCACGGGGTTCGGGAAAAGTTAGACTTTCCTGCTCGCTCAGTTAGTGGTGAAGGAGTTGGCTAAGGCTAACGCTAGCGATGCTGACGCTAAATATAAGCCGAGAGTTGTCGGTCTCCCCTCTTGTTGCACATGCGCATGACATACAGTATGTCACGACCAAACGTTAGCGATTGGTTATGGCAGAGTCTGGTAGGACCAGGCTAGGGCAAATGTGTGATGAATGAAGAAAAACAGCCGGCCATTACTCAAAATGCCCCCGTATCCATTCAGATCTCGTGCCGACGCGGCGCTTGAAGGTTAGACTAGCACCGTGCCTGGCCTAACGTCATCATTTCCTCATGTGTTAATGTAAGCGAAGCCCTCTGGAATAACAGAAACCCCAAACTGTTTCACATCAGTTTCACCTTTGAAGATGTGAGAAGGGAGCAATTAGCACTCGCCGCTCCCTCCCTCCCCCTTCGCTGCCTCCTCTCTTTAACTTCACTTAGCACTTCCCACTGCAGAGACCCGATTACTTCAAACACAGGATGGGGAAGCGATATCGGGGAAGGAAAGATGAAGGCGAGGAGGGAGAGGGATGATGTGGAGGAGGGGCTAAAAAGAGATAGTAGACATGAAAGCAGAAGGGATGTACATGGAAAAAAACAAAAACTTTGGCTTCCACCAGACATTAATTATTAATTTAATAATTTGACACATATTCATGCTGTATTCCCCTAACACTGCCCCTTCACAGTTGCCAACACCCGTCAAAAAACGAACGAAAACTGAGATTGGCTGATAATTCTTTTTTTCTTTCTTTTTTTATTACACCTATAAAACAAAGCTGTTATGGCAGTTACACTTGATATGAGATAAGATACACCTTTACTGACTCCCTATAGGGGAAATACGGTTGTTGCAGCAGAACAAGAAAATCAACAGAAATAACAACAGGAACAGAAAGGAACAGAAATAAATAATAAGAAACCAAAAATAGAATAGAATAAAAAATATTATATATAGTATTTGAAGACATAATGACATGATAAAGTGAGTGGTGCTGATGAAGTAATACTGGTGTGATAGAGTATAGTCAATTTATTTATTTATTTATATTTATATATATATGCACTTTATCATTTCTTTGGAGTTGAGTTTCTGACAAATTGATGAATGTAAGTCAATATTCACTCTCCTTGATTGGTCTCCACCAACTCCTGAGGGAAATATCTGTCTCTTTAACTGCTAAATGCTCCACTATGTTCACCAGCTAGACTCTTCCTGTGTCTGTCCGCTGTTGGTGCTGAGCAGGTAGGGTTTAGTGGTTCTTTATCACAGCTTTGTCTCTGAAAACAGCTGGCTGGTTGGTGAGAGCGCTGAGAGCGATGATGTGGGCCACCGAGGGCCTGACCTGGGCGCTGCACACTGCCTCAACTCAAACACTGAGGACTTTCTACTCCAGCATCATATTTGTACTGAAATGTGATTACGTGTAGGGCTGGGTAGCGTTCAAAGATTTTTGATACTGATACCGTGACCTCGATACCGGCTCGTGAAACTATACATTTTTGGATACAAATTTGATAAAAATCCATTTAACCAAATAAATGACAACATTACGGTACGCTGTAGTGAATCCTCTCAAAATACAACAACACACTAGTGATCTTGAAACAAAACATTGACTTTGTCCACAGTTCAACTCCAACTGAAAAAACTCATAAAATGATATTCAAATCTTAACCATATATAATAATCAATACAATAGGAGCCAATAAACAAGTTGATAGGAAAGGAACGGGACAGGGTAAACGCAGTCTGTACAAGTCTTAATAAAGAAAGGAATGCATTTGTAGCCTTTAGTTCCTTATTAATGGCGAATTTGAAATTCAAGGAGGCGAACAATTTTCCAGCCAGAAAAACTGACAACAAAGTAACGAACTGCGTGACCTCAGAAAAGTCTGTGTCCAGTGGAATACATGATGGACCTCTGACAAACAGTGGATCTCTGTCCCTATGTTTGGGCTTCATGGATTTCACTTTGGCAATGCTAAAGCGTAACTCTCGCCAAAATGCATGATCAACACTTTCTTTGACTGGCAAGATGGCGGCGAGTGGAAAAACCAACTGCTAAAGTGAGTTTTTTTTAGTAAACTCTGTGTACACAAACAATGTTCTCAATGCTCGAGTTCATGTGTAGAGCCCCTGGTGATACTTCGAGCAAGTTTCATGTTGTGTCGAGCCTTCATAGTGTTTTACATATAGTTATTTGGATGCGGTCATAGTAGTGCCCCTAGCACTGCCATTCAAAAGGCCATTTGACCAAAAAACGAAAATACGGTCAATCTTAAAAGTGGCGCTTCCGTCCTAATTATGCTTTTAAACGAAAGTTTGACTCGGGTACATTCACAAAAAGACCCTAGTTTGAATTTTAGCAAGAGTTACGCTTTAAAGGAACACGCCGACTTATTGGGAATTTAGCTTATTCACCGTAACCCCCAGAGTTAGACAAGTCCATACATACCCTTCTCATCTCCGTGCGTGCTGTAACGCCGCCTTCACACTGGCAGTTGAAATCAGCTCCGTAATACGCCCCAAGCGGACGTCGTACTACACCGTTGAAAAGCTTCGGAAGCGACTCACAAAAATGGCAGAGAGACTAGAACGAGTGATAAGTGTCTGAATGTACGATTCTCTCTGACCTCTCTTATACAGCTATAAATCGAAAGGCTGCTGCGTGGAGAGAAGTTGCCCAGGACGGTGACATGTCAGGTCGGTTAAATGTGATATAGCGGTATAATGTCAATAGTTCGGTGTCTGTTGCTAACTAACCGATTAGCATTAGCAGGTTTGTTTATCAGTACCATAGGACCGTCGACTTCCGTCTTTCGCAAGAGTTCAATTTTTTGAACTCATCCGGATGATCAACTGACACAATTTTTTTTCGCACCGCATTCGTTTGGACCCGGTTCGGACCCATTCGCGTGCGGTCTGCGAATCTCCATAGGAAATTAATGACTTCCGGTCATTTCGAAGCTGTATCAGAGCTGATTTCAACTGCCAGTGTGAAGGCGGCGTAAGGCTGTCTGACGGCTCCAGCGGCATCAGGCCAGCACAGAAAATGCAGGTGAATGGTTCCAGTAATCCTACTGCTCCGAATAAGTGACAAAATAACACCAACATGTTCCTATTTATGTGTTGTGATTTGTAGAGCGTGTACAAAAAACAACGTAACATGAGACACAGCCATCTTCTAACCGTAAACAAACCGGGAACTATGTTCTCAGGCGGAAGAATATAGTACTTGGGCGGAGTGATTTGCTTTGCAGCAAGCCTGTCTGAGAATATAGTTCCCGGTTTGTTTACGGTTAGAAGATGGCTGTGTCTCATGTTACGTTGTTTTTTGTACACGCTGTGACTCTACAAATCACAACATGTAAATAGGAACATGTTGCGTCATTTTGTCACAATTCGGAGCAGTAGGCTTACTGGAACCATTCACCTGCATGCTGGCTAGGCTAAGCTACCGGTGGAGCCGTCAGACAGTGTTACAGCCCGCACAGAGATGAGAAGGGTATGTATGGACTTATCTAACGCTTGGGGTTACAGTGAATAAGCTAAAGTCCCAATAAGTCGGCGTGTTCCTTTATCTACTAAAATATAGCTTAAAGGTCCCATGGCATGAACATTTCACTTTATGAGCTTATTTAACATTAATATGCGTTCCCCCAGCCTGCCTATGGTCCCCCAGTGGCTAGAAATGGTGATAGGTGTAAACCGAGCCCTGGGTATCCTGCTCTGCCTTTGAGAAAATGAAAGCTCAGATGGGCCAATCTGGAATCTTCCCTTTATGATGTCATAAGGGGAAAGGTTACCTCCCCTTTCTCTGCTTTGCCCGCCCAGAGAATTTGGCCCACCCATGAGAAAGAGAGAGACATCATGGCTTGAAAACAAGTGAAGCACGGCAGTTGGTCAAGGCCACACCCCCCCTTCCTCCTCAAAAGCATTTAAAGCTACAGACACAGAAATGGCACATCCTAAGGAAAGCTCATTGTGGGACTGGCTCTAGTGGCTGTAATTCTGCACCAAGGCTGAATTTCGGGAAAGAGACTTCAGATACAGTATTAGGGGACCACTAAGGCCTACATAAAAGCATCCAAAAAGCAGCACGTCATAGGACCTTTAAGACATACTGTATAGAAGCCTAATGTAAGCCTTACATTATGGACAAAGTTGCAATGAATAAATGAAGAATACCACTGCAATATTGAGTCAAAAATCATGGAGGAATAAGAGGGAGAAATACAGCAAGCTAAAATAGCAGTTTCGGCAGAGGTAAGAATCACCAATAAGCTGTAATTGCATGACACGCACGCACGGCACGGACGCACGCACACACACTGACAAAGAGAGTGAGTGAGAGAGAGTGAGAAAGAGCGAGAGAGAGAAAAGGGCAATATATTTAGCAGCTGTAGTAAATTGACTTACAATTAAAAAGCCCATAACATTTTGTCAAAGGAAATACAGAGAGGCTGCGGGGAGGGAGGAAGAGACGGAGAAAGGAACAGAGGACAACAGCAAGAGATAATGAAGCAATAATGAAGGAAAGACAGTGTGTACTAGTACAAGACTGCGGAGGAGGGCAGGGGGGGGGAGGTTTGTGACTGAGAGATGACAGAGAACAAGACAGTGGTCAGGGTACAAAGATAGTGGAAATGAAAAGAAAAATAGTTGAAATATATAATTGAAATGTAATAGAAAATAAAAATGTGTATGGAAAACAGTTTATTGACTAAACACCTGCAAGACAAAGGAAAACTTGAGGAAGTGGGATACCACCACCAATGTGGACTTGATTTGTTCAGTCAAATAGACAACAAATGTGCTGTGAAATATATCACTGAACTGAAAAAATACTGGGGGAATCGCCGATCCTGCTTCTGATTTCGATAGTCAAAATTGAAAGCTCATTTCGATCCATTTTCAATTTAAAACATACACAACCATTACAGAAGAAACAGCTGTAAGGTGAGCAATACAGCCGTATGAGATGCACCCCAAATGACTCTGTATTAAACTAATTGGATACATTACTGTAGGTACCATGTAAAACACTATATAAATTAAATGTATTATTATTACAGGGCTTAAAGTGAAAAAAAATCCTGAGCCTGAAACTTTTTTTTGAAAGGGGGGTGGTTGGGGGGGTGTAATGTTTCAATATGCACTCATTAAAGTTAATTTGATTGGCAAAACAGTTAGTCCTTCTTACATTACACAATAATAAAAGTCATAATTTTTAAGAAGTAAAAGGTTTTGGATCAATTTTTACTTCTTCCAACCATATGTTAAATTAAGAGTCAATGTAGATTTACATATTGCAATAATATCATAATCCTACAATGAATCATTGTGAAAACAAAACTTTCTAGATGTTGTGTTGTTTCTTTGGCCAGGTCATCATCAAAAAAGCAAATTAGTATATTCATGATTTTGTCCATGTTGATATTAGTTGTCATGTACATTTATTAAAAACGTTTCATATAGCTAGAGGTCTAAACTCTGGGACAAGGCCGTTATGTTTAAATAGGCTACCTGCCATGCTGATTCCAAACAGACAGCTTTGTCAAGGCAGTTTGGGCTTCAGATAGCTTTTACACAGTGGCCATCGTTAATGGCAAATCATGTTCCTCTATGAACGTGCACACACGTATTGTTTGTATCACAAACACGGTCGGTCAGTGAAGGCGCAGTCGCAGCGGTAGCAGTAGACAGTAGACAGAGTCCAAGGCCCAAAGCTTTGTGACTAACACCTAATGACTAGCAAGCACTTTCTTACCGCTGCTGCCGTCCAGTATCTTCCTTGAACATGCGCTGCAGAAGCAAGCACCCGGCTCCCTCAATTTGAGACACCAAGAGCTAAACCGTTTCCTGGCTCCACCCAACGCCATTTGTTTTTAACTCCTTTCTCAACTAAAGCTGCCTGTATCTACATGCTCCAAGTTTGATAAACTTTGCCTCCATTTGTTTTTAGCCGCGTTACCACGGAGACCACACCGCACTCTCGCTTTTCAGCAAAGATCCGCCCTACTTTTCATCTGATTGGCTAGAACTCGTTTCATTGGGAGGTGGAAGTTTGATGACTGGCTAAATCCAGCGCATCAAAAACAATATGGACTTTTTAATTTATTAACTTTTTCTAAAATAGTCATACGCCAGAAATTGGGCACCAGGCCCGAGTAGCCTACTTTAAGACCTGCATTAGTTAGAGCTGCGTTCCTCTCATATGATTGGTAGGTGAAATCAATTGACTCGAAAATAATAAACCGCATGAAAGCTCCCAATTTTATTTTATTTTTTTCATCACGGCCGCACGCCGGAGATCCGGCACGGTGCCGGAATACTTTAAGCCCTGTTATTATTATTATTAGGTCCAAACCAATGTGGAAAGTCCAGAGGAGCCATTCATCTGAGCCAGTTGGACCAGAGGAAGTCTCTAACAAGCTGCTCAAACCACAGATCTATTAGCAACTTCATTAAGTAAGATTTTGGATATGAACACTGGATCATATGTAGTAGGTCATAAAAACAGTTTACAGTGAGGCCTGTAGGTTGTGGATGGGGGGGATGAGGGGGACAATCAAACTCAGCTGCAGACTAGCAAACAAACCCAGAGTCAAAACAGCTGTAGGCGCGCTGGGACACAGTATGTTCTGAAAATCTTTTTAAATATAAAAGTGGACAAGAGATGGAGAAAGAGAGAATGAAACAGAAAATCAGGGTCAGGTCATTTACTTCCGACTGGCTGCTGTTTCCCAGGAGAGCAATACGTCATGTTCCACCCCCTGCTGCCACAGTAATCACCCACCTAATTATGCTGCCACGGCAACCAAACCATCCGCTGCCACAGCGTCGCAATCCGGCTGAGTGCGCATTTCTTCATCAGCCCATCTGACATGGACAAAGGAGAGTGGCGTGTTTGGTGCGTTTGTGTGTGCGCGTGCTTAAAGTCCAACTGAAATCACAACAATAATCACATTTCTGCAGAAAAAATCATGTCAGGGTAACTTTCAGGTTTACTGTTACTATTTTTATTACTAAAAAACAAAGAAAGAAGTACGCACAAACATATATTACAGATGCTCCTTTAGAGTGGGTGGACTGGCTCCGAGATAGGCTAGGGTGATCTCTAATATTTTCAAATCTGATCGCCAGTCTAACAAGCTACAACACATAATTGGACATAACATATTGTGCCTATGCGGAGCGGCTTTCACTTTCATGAAAGAAACTGGCAACACCGGCATCGGCTGATGTGCTGCGGCTACCGCGTTGATAGCGTCTTGCTTCGGTAGCTCGATGCAGGTATTTTTGTCGTATTCTTCATTACAGCGGCTAATCATCCACTTTACATTTAAACTTAACGTTACACTAGTTCGCTCAAGCACTCATAGCCAATCCCACGTTGTTTACACGCTGTTAGCTACTTCAGTTTAGCAGTTAGCGGTGGCTTTTCTCACTCACTCTCCAGCTCACTGTTGATCTGCGCATCAAATTTAGCTATTCCTTTGCCACCTAATGTAGTAATTGTACATGTAATAGTAACTGTGGTGTATTTGTCGATTTAGAGGCGAAGCTCCGCACTAGGGAAACTCGACCGTTAATGTTCGCTGCTGTTAGTCCTCAGTGTGGTGGAATTTTCAGAAACAACATTGTATTGTTTCTGGTGGTGGTATGATGAGAGAAAGGGAAAGCTTAGACAACCTCATGCCATTCATAGGTCACAGGTCAGGGCACAAGAATGTCCAGCCAGTCTCTAATAACCAAACCTGTTCATGTAGAATTATTGTTGGTCTCTCTACAGATTCAAGGAAAGTAGACCGCTGTATGGTAAGTAGGGGTGGGAATCACTAGAGGCCCCACGATACGGCATGTAAAGACAGTGAAGATGGTTGAGGACTTCAGGAAGAACCCAGCCCCACCTGCCCTCATCACCCTCTGTGACTCCACAATTGACACTGAGGAGTCTTTCCGCTTCCTGGGAACTATCATCTCCCAGGACCTCAAGTGGGAGCTGAACATCAACTCCCTCATCAAGAAAGCACAACAGAGGATGTACTTCCTGCGGCAACCTGCCACAGACAATGATGGGTCAGTTCTACATAGCCATCATCGAGTCCATCCTCACATCCTCCATCACCATCTGGTACGCTGCTAGCACTGCCAAGAACAAGGGCAGACTGCAGCGTGTCATTCGTTCTGCAGAGAAGGTGATTGGCTGCAATCTGCCGGCGCTCCAGGATGCCACCAGGACTCTCAAGAGTGCTAGAAAAATTATGGCTGATCCCTCCCACCCCGGCCACAAACTCTTTGAGTCACTCCCCTCTGGCAGGAGGTTGAGGCTGAGGTCCACCTCTGGCTCTACATGCCACTGAACTTACTCTGCTGTACTGCTCTTTCTAGTTTTATTTTTAATACATATACATATATGTATATATACATATATATATATATACATATACAATACAATACATACATACAAGTATAAATATATATATATATATATATGTGTGTGTGTGCGTATATATATATATATATTTATTTATACTTATATTGTTTATATTCTATTACTTGATTTTTGTAACCTTCTTATATTTAGAGAATGTGTGACATGCACCTACAACACCAAAACAAATTCCTTGTATGTGTAAAAAACGTTCGTTATCGCGATACTTAATTCACAATACAATATTTTTGCAATTTTAAAAATATTGCAATATTCGGCGATATCTTGCATTTTATTACTATTTTCAAATTTCAAATTATGTCCCCCAAAAGAAAAGTTTGTCAACATTTGTTTTATCTAAAAAGATAAATTTCTAAGTTTGACTAAAAAAACAACAAAAAAACAACATCAACAGCACCATCTAGTGGACTGAAAAAACAATTGATTTTATTATTCTAGTACCAAAATGTTAAATTCTCATGTGCAATTTATATTATAAAAGATCGATACATGGCGCCCGTGTATCGATACAGTATTGCCACAGATGTTTCAGGACTGTCTCCTTTTGGGGGTTGGTGGGCCAGCCTCACTTTTGCCTACTTCCCAGAGAGAGAGATAGGCTGAACTGGGCTTTAGCATCTGATACTTCCCAGAGAGAGAGAGAGAGAGAGAGAGAGAGAGAGAGAGAGCGAGAGAGAGCGAGCGAGAGCGAGAGAGAGAGAGAGAGAGAGAGGCTTTAGCATCTGTGTTTAGGTGCCTGCAATATGTTTGTATACCTTAAAAGGTTCAGCTAAACGCAACGCCTCCAGCATGAGATTAGATACACCTTCAGGAGGACAGGAACTTCAGAGAGTTGGGACGGCACTGCACAATACCACTTCGTGGTTAAACTGTACTGCCTCCTTAATTGTCTCCTCAATTGAGAGTTCATTAAAGGCTTCTGGTTATTCATCAAGGTCTCCAGAACATTCTTCACGTATGCGAAATGAGATGTGCTGCTGTGAGTTTTTCCTTAACACCCAGTCACAATAATTGGTGCGAGCTGACTTAATGTACGAGCTCCCGTCCCCTGGCAGCGGCCGGGGCGGCTGGGTGACTGTCCAAAAGAAGCACAGCCCATTAAGTGTCAGATCCATGGAAAAGAGACGGCAAACTGCTTTGTAATTAACGTTAAGGATTTTAAATTCACTCGCCATTCTTGCTGATTAACGGGGCTCAGCGGGCGGACTTACTGCTCCACAAGAAAATAAACAGTGGGGCACAGATTCTAGATATTATTGTTCTGATAATAAGTTAGTTAAAATCGCTTAAATATATGCATATGAAAAACCAATCGCAGATCATTCCTTTAATCGTCGATATACAATCTGATTCCCCAACCGGCACAAGCCTACACTGAGACATATAGAAGTGGTGCTGATAACTGAAAGAACCACGACTGGTGTTAACATTTACCGGTTTTAAGCTGTTTAATGTGCTACAGCTGACTAGCCTGCAAAGTGACATCAGCAGTGCACGTAAGTAGACATTAGAAAGCTAAATTGGATGGTGGTTTAAAGTCTGCTGCCCTTTGTGTGTGTTGTGGCTGCTGTCTGAAGTTGAACATTTCTTTATTAGGAGTAACCTCTTGAGATGCAGCATCCAATTTTTTAAGGAGGTCCTTAAAGATAAATAAATATACAATACAATCATAATTAGACACAACAGTTAACAAAACGAAAACAGACCAAAAAATAAATAAAAAGAACATCATAATCAGTCAGTTGGTCATAATCAAGTTTGAGACAGACCACTAAGGCCTGCATAAAAGCATCCAAAGAGCACCATGTCATGGGACCTTTAAGTGATTTTACAAAAAAATGGAACATTGCAGTTGTTATTTAGTCCAAATGCTTCCACACATTGTGATCCTGTGCTGCAGCCAGAGCTCTTTGACATCCATGGTTGTGGGAGATTGTGTGGAATCTGAATCAGTCACTGTAAAAAAAAGTGGAAAATGAGCCAGCTGGTGATTTTTAATACTACCGGACTCATGCTGCTGATTTAAAAGCTGATAAAAATGTGTCTTTTGGTACATTGGCTGTTCTGAGTGAACTTTATTGTTGATCAGGACAGGTGCCATCCGACCTGCCATAACATTTTTATGTTTTAGAATTCTGTCTTGTCAGGACAAGATACAGGTAATGCAGCACGTCTGCAAAGCCCCGATCGTGAAACTGATGACCACATGTACTTGAACATCATGCCTGCTATAATATGGTGCTTTAAAAAAGCAACACAGCATACACACATTGCACACATTTCAGGGCAACCAGCCAAAGGCATCAGTTTCTCACTGGTATTTTCTGACCATTTAAGTCAAGTCAATTTACTTATAGAGCACATTTAAAACCAATATAGGCTGAACAAAGTGCTGTACAAAGTTATATTATGTTATGTTATAAACATATAGACACAATGAACATCATACAAACAACACACTTCTATACAAATGTCCCTAAACTAAATCATACGCCAAAGAATAAAAATGTGTTTTAAGACGAGACTTAAAGATATCGGCAGTAGAGGAGGACCTAACATGAATGAGAAGTTTGTTCCAGAGTCTCGGGGCAACAACGGAGAAGGCACGATCACCCTTTGTTTTCATCCCAGACTGTGGAATAGCCAAAAGGAACTGAGTAGACGATCTTAAGTTCCTGGAGGAGTGATGCAGAGTAAGGAGATCAAGAATATATAAAGGGGCCAATCCATGTAATTCTATATTTGACCGGTAACCAGTGCAGAGCAGCCAATATCGGGGAGATATGATCCGTCCTTCTGGTACCAGTCAACAATCTAGCAGCCGCATTCTGGACAAGCTGCAGGCTTGATAAAGATGATTGGCATATCCCAGAATACAAGGAATTGCAGTATACGAGACAAAATAAGAGCATGACTAACAGTCTCCAAGTCCTTACAACAGAGGAAGGATTTTAGTTTAGTAATAGTCCTGAGATGGAAAAAAAGCTACATTTGACAACAGAACTAATTTGTTTGTAATGCTGGGTCAAAGATGAAACCTAGATTTCTGGCAAAAGGGCGCGCACACTTGAGGCTAAAGTCCCCACATTTTTCAAAAGTTGAAATACAAATGTTAGCATGACAACATGCCCACAGTGACAATGTTAAGATGCAGGTCATGTTTACCATGTAAGAATGCTGACATTTGCCAATATTCACAGGTCTTTAGGATCAATTGTCAACAAAATAGTAAGCTTATTCTCGTCTTTTTCAAGATTTATTTATGTCCAAACTACTTTTTTTCCCAAGTTCTAAGAATAAAACGTCATGCTCAAATAAAGGATTATACTGTAAGGAGTCTGACCAGTAGTGCTACCTGCTCTTACAGGGCATGAGTTAGAACCCTGACACATTAAATGTGTCATACATATCACAATGTTATTAAGAAGAGGTCTGCTGAGCAAGCATGTCCTTTCCTGCCACACATTGTTTCACCGCTTACTTCTACAGTAACATTCATCAGTGACAGCCTCTCTGCTGACCACTGACAACTTCCCAGTGTCGATTCCAGGTCCACTAGACTAACTTTTGGTTAGCCTTCCTCTAGTCTGGATCAACAGAAGTACATTTTCAGGATAATGCGTGACATCCAGCACGTGGCTGACGCACCGGATGTCTGGCTTTCCTCCTCCGCTTCTGCTTTCTCTTGTGTGTTGCCATTCTCAAACTCAGTTCGCTACGGAAAAACAACAACAAACTTCGAGCTGGAAAGCTCCAAGCTGAAAATGGCAAGTTTTGAAGAAATGTCGGATCGTGCAACAAGGCAGGCCTGCTTGGTTCTTTCGGCAAATGATTGTAAAGATTTACAAAGAATTTGTTTACGGCATTAACTCTCTAACTGGGACGTTTTGGGACCGATTGGTGGGATTGCTGTGGACGAAGTACACACGGCGATACACTGGTAAGAGCAAGGTGATTGTGATTGGTGTAAAGAAATGCAAACAACCCAGAGCCTTTGTTTTCTCCTATCCCAGAATGTGTGTGTGGTGTATCCAGACCTTACTCCACAGCGCTGTGAAGCTAGAGCTGGCAACGCGAGACCAGCCTTCCTCTAGTGCATCTTGATGCATGATGTTTTTTAATTGTTGTTTTTGGGGGCATTTTATGCCTTTATTTGATAGGACAGCTGAAGACATGAAAGTGAGGAGAGAGGGGGAATGACATGCAGCAAAGGGACGCAGGACGGAGTCGAACCCGCGGCCGCTGCGTCGAGGACTAAACCTCTCTCTCTCTCTCTATATATATATATATATATACATATATATATATGGGCATGCGCTCTACCGGGTGAGCTACCCAGGCGCCCTTGATGGAAGTTTTTAAAGCAGACAAAAGCACCTTCCTCTGGATCAGCACTGTGCCTGCCAATCACAGGGGGATTGGGGTTCAATTCCCAGACAAGGAGGCCAGCTGCACAAACAAGTGCGACCTATTCCGATCTGATTAGACACATCTATTCCCAGCAGGACAATCAGCTTTGGGCACGGTGGATCGATGTGCTGTTGCAGTGCCTCTGGGAATGCTGCGTCCCTCTCTACCTGATGTCCTCACAGGCATCATTAAAGATTGATCTTATCTTACCTGCTTCAGTAAGCTTTAGGCTGCCACCTCTGCTGCGTGGTCCTACCGCCTGGAGAGTCATGGTATAGCACATGACTCCCTTCAGCAACAGTGGCTCTGCGAACGTCTAGCTGCTATTTTTGGCAATGACTTTGGTCTGCTCCTCTCACAGAAAGCAAGGGCAGTGCTAACAGCTACCAAGATAAAGGTTTTGAGTGATCATCTGGGTGCTTCACTTATCAATGTGGAGGCGGTAAACTCATCCGGAGTCATTTCAATGCCTCCCATAACTATTCCATCATATGCGATGTTCGCCAGAATGCGCTGCACATCACTGAGTAACCGCCAGTGCACTGTTGACAGAAGCATCATCGGTCTGCACGGGAGGATGAGGAGAGCACTGCATCATGGGATGTGGTTGATCGCTCAAAGATTATGATGTGTTTACTGTATTTGCATCAAAAAGGGGTCCGTTCACCCAAATAACAAAAGAAAAACAAACATTCCACATTCACTACCTCTACAGGTAGTGAATGTACTGGTAGGGACATGACCTAGTCTATATCGACAACGTTTCATTTCTGGGATTGTTCAGGTGCCGCAGGAAATTCCACCTTCCGCTTTATTTGTGTTGGTATCTAAACTGCGGTGGATTTCTGAGGACTATGGTTAACTGCTCCTCAGATCTCTGCAGGGTAAATCCAGACAGCTAGCTAGACTATCTGTCCAATCTGAGTTTTCTGTTGCACGACTAAAACAACTTTTGAACGAGCAAGTCTACCACCAAAACAAGTTCCTTCCCGAGGCTATTTTGCAGCGGCACCGTCATTGCGTCCGGAGTTTAGCCCCCCCCCAAGACGTTTGTGATTGGTTTAAAGAAATGCCAATAAACCAGAACATGTTTTTCTCCCATCCCGGAATGCTGTGTGGACTAGTCTGACCCTCCTCTGCAGCGCTGTGGAGTATGGTCTGGCAATGCGAGACTAGGACATATCCTAGTAGGAGGACTAGGACATATCCTAGTAGGAGGAGTAAGCGAGATAATGGGGAATATTTTACCTGATGATGTGGCAACCTGTTGTACTGTGCTGCACATTGTTAGCTAGCTGCAGCACTGGCAACCATAGCGGCTAAATGGTCATGAGCCCTACTGTGAAGGTTTTAAGCATAGCATATATTAAAAACATCTTCAATGGATATAACTAATATCAGTAGGTGATCTTGTCATATTTAACAGGGGGAACCGCCCCGGTAGTTTCATTCACCCCCGACTACGCACCCCCCCAATGAATGACTTTTTTGGTTCTGTATATTTTAGAGAATATTATAGATCCAAGATGAAGAGAATATTATACGTAGATCCAAGATGAAACCGACAAAAGGGCGGGAAAAAAGTTGCAATAACAAATCCAGCTGCTACTTCAGCACCACGGACAGCACCATGGATATATGCAGGATATTGAAGAAAAAAAAAGGTTATTGCAAGATTTTTTTTTTCTGCAATATATATTGCGATACTGGATTTTTTACCAGTCCCTAACAATGTTGACAAACCTGAAAAGTTCAGCATTCCTTTTTCTTTATTTTATTTTATTTTTTAATTTCCACAATAAGATGAACACCACGCATATGGTCTTATAAAGTTATGTCTAACATGTTAGCAAAAAGTATACTTTTTTACACATCTAGCAGTCACAGAGTAACATAGGTATTAATTTGGAAATGATTTTTGTCAAACTAGCTAGAGGGCGCTGAACATAGACGTACAGTATGTGGTTTTGGGGCACGACTAATGCTGCCGTTCTTCTTAGGAGGGCAGTCTTGTGTTAGTGTGTGCATATACTGTATGTACTGTATCTGCATGCATGCAGACAAAAAAAACTTTTCACAGTAAATTATATTTAGCAGCCAGAAGTACAGCCTTTACCAGCTGAAAAGTTGTTACGAGGACATAGGTGGACACATGAAGTTTGGAAAGAGTGTGTGTAGGAGGGCGTGGGCCGAGAGCACAGAGATGCTGACGACCCAGCGTGCATGCATTCACACAATATCTCAGTTTTATAATACATGTATAATCATTTTCCTATAGTTTCTGACTGCCGGTTGGTGTGTGTGTGTGTGTGTGTGTGTGTGTGTGTGTGTGTGTGTGTGTGTGAACGCTCCATCCTTTTCTGCATACAAACATACAAACTTCCATTTGCTGAGCTGACAGAGTTTTAGGTTGCAAAAAGTGTCGACATAACAAATGAACATCACGTTGCCTTCAGATGCCTGATGGAAAATGTCAGGAATATAAGTACATTGCACACTGAACGCATTGAACACTCACTCAACACTTGGAACTATTTGACACGGCTGGTTGCGTACTCAAACTAGCATTTCTCTTTAAAGTGTGTTACAACATGTATCAGTTGACAGCAATCACATGGTTCCTAAGATTCAAAAACTTCAGTGCTTAAAAGAGTTAGAAAACTACCAGGAAAGCATAACCAGCACATTGTCAAGATATATTGTCACAGGCTGTTCTCAGGAACCATTCATACATATAGCTTCGAAACTGTACTGCATGTATTCCACATATTTATTACTGTCAGCACCACATTGACTGCTGCTGTATAAGAACACAAAGATCCGTGAAGAGAGGAGGTCGGAGTGGATATTTAGTTCCTAAAACACAGGGCTTTTAAGTTGTGTCCGGAAAGAAGTTAAGGGGAAACACAGGACTTTCACAGAGAAAACGCATGTTAACTTACTAAGATTTTAACTGATCTTATCTAGTCGTTTTGGTGCTTAAACTTAACTGTTGTCACCACAGGACAGTCACCTTTTGTAGGCTAAACTTAACTGTCATGTGACCAGTCAGCTAAACTTTGCCGCATGACCGGACGGAGGTCGCAGTCATTTCGAAGGATATCATAGGAATTGTTGTGCAAACGTTTTTTGTTCGATATCATACATACCTGTTCATGAGAATGCGTTGGTTGTCATCATTCACAAAAGTAATATTTGCGTTCTTTACGAGAGACATTAAAAATAAGGGATTTTGTGTTCTTATTCAAAGATCAGACTGCCTGATATCAGCCCAATAACGGCCCGACTAGTCAGAAGTGGCGTGTTGGGAACAATAACGAGCATCGGGTGTGACAATAGCTTCAGACAATTATTGCTTTTTAAATCTAAATTTATTCATGTATTTCTATTTTCTTTCATTGCCGCATATACGTTGGGGAAATGTATGACGAGCTGCATGTCCCCTGCCCTTTGCCATAATGTGCAACGTAATGCATGCGCTATGCCTTATGTGCATGCACTCACTTATAAAAAAAATGCACTGACGATGGTGACACCAAGTCCTCCCGGAGTTGTGCCTTTTGTCATTAGTTTTGCTTTCAATAACTTTGTAAACAGTGGCAGTAAGCCAACAGCTACAAGAAAGGTGTGTGGCACCAAGATAAATGATGCCGGATCAACAACGTCGAACTTCATCAGGCATCTCCAAACGCACCCAGATAGGTCAGTCACTTGCTAATGTGAAAGAGACGTTAACATTTAGCATATATCGTCACAGGTAACAAGCTAACCATCGCAAAGTGTTGTGCTAATGCTGGGAACAGGCCAATTATATCTTTATAGTTAGTAGTTTCTGAGCCTCAGACATCCATGGCGCACAGGAGGCGGGACGCACGGATCCATCTCCCCAGGAACAAATGCTGTGTCGGGTGGGCAAACTCATGTGATGCGTAATTAATCCCGTGGATGATTTGTAGGCTATTAAGTGAACAAGGTGTACCCCGTTCCACCAAACACTGAGCCGTCTTGACTGTCTTAATTCTGCACATATTTCTGTTACTGTAGTCCTATTTACTATTTTGTGCGCACTGTCACCTGCCGTGGAGCCGCTGGCCTCACTGACCTCTCCTCCTCTGACTCCTACCTCGCGCTGGACTCAATTTCACTGAGCCTACTAACACTTGGAAAATAAATGGCATTACATCATTGAGTTCAAACTGTTTATTGTGCGTAATTTGGACTGACACTGAGATGCATGTTGTTCTGTAACAGGTGTGGCGCTGCCACTATTCTCTTGATTTCCACTTCGACATTTTTTTGAGTGAAAGAGACGTTAAATTTAGCATATATCATCACAGGTAACAAGCTA
Organism: Perca fluviatilis; assembly: GCF_010015445.1. Classification (NCBI taxonomy): domain Eukaryota; kingdom Metazoa; phylum Chordata; class Actinopteri; order Perciformes; family Percidae; genus Perca; species Perca fluviatilis. Next base: position 6,678,794 of record NC_053114.1, read on the forward strand.
ACCATCGCAAAGTGTTGTGCTAATGCTGGGAACAGGCAAATTGTATCTTTATAGTTGTATCCATATGATGTGACAGACATAGGTTAATATTTCACCAGGTCCGAGGGCCATAAAGTTATTCTACAACTGATTTTGATCAGTTACTGTATGGATGGTAGCTACAGGACATGCTTTGAATGCATAAGATTTAACAAAAGAGACTAGAGACTTGACCTCGTTGCAAAAGACTTGAGACTTGACTTGAACTTGCCCCTCAAAGACTTGAGACTTGACTTAAACTTGCCCCTCAAAGACTTGAGACTTGACTTGGACTTCCAAAAAATTACTTGTGAACATCTCTGGTAGACACACGTGTCTCTGAGCTTCGCTGCACCTTGTGCGCATTAACATTTGCACTTGCACATCCTAATCTAACCGGCCATTAAAGAAACGTTGAGCCAGGGAAGGCTGTGAGAGTTGGTTTGCAGTTAAATGTCAAATTCCACTCAAAACGGTAAACCTTCAAATTGTGGCCAACAGTGGCCTTTGTTTACCTCAAATGCAAGGAGAAGCATTTGTTATTAGATATGCAGAAATCTGGCTTTGTATGTATATTTTATTACATTTAAGTAGGACATTTTCTTTTCTTCTGAATGGCCCGTAGGAGATATGAGCTAACATCTAGACCTCAACAGATGTTTTTTTATCCGACCTTTATTAGCAACCAGTCTGTATTAGTTGGTGCCGGCTTATTATTTGAGACTTTGCAATCATTTGAATACCAGCTTTTATTTAAGAAATTACAGTACTCTTTTATTTTAACATTTATAAATGTCTCAAAAAAGAACAACCATTAAACTAGGAAGGTGATTCTGCAGTGCACCGTAATGAAGTCTAAAGCTACACAGGGTCAAGACTGAGGCATAGGGCTGGGGATAAAAATAATCTAAAATCGTATGTATCGTGATTTTTTAAATACATTTTTTCCCCCAGAATCAATACTTTTTAATTATTTTCTTTTACCACTGAGTCACCTAAATATGTTCTGTTTATACGGTACCGCTGACAGTGGCTACATCACATCTGTTTCCAGCTAAACAGAGCAAAAGCAGAAATGCAGAAAGTCCATGTTGCATGTTACGTTCTTCTTTATAAATGAAATAAATGTCTGACTGACTGACTGACATGTGATGTGCATTCTTCTTAGAAAACAATTAGTTTTTAGAAATGTTTCATGATATATTGTCTCTAGAAGTGTTATTATTAAACTTTTGTTTTTGTTAAAGAAGGAAAAGAAAATCGCAATACTTCTACAATCACAATACAAACCCAATCAGCACCCACGCATCCTGAAAGAATCGAATCCGGACAAAAGCATATTGTCCCAGCACTACTGAGCGACCTGAATTTCCCTCTTGATAACCATGGCCCTGTCTTGAAAACCAAAGGAAAAAATGCAGCAGATGAGGAACGGAGGAGGATATTGTGGAGGAGCAGGCAGGTCAGAGCAGCGCTGAGAGGAGAGGTGAAGCTGAGGGCCAGATCAGGCAGCTAGCGCAGGCTAAGCTATCAGTCTCAGAGGGCTGCTTACATAATGATGCCTTCAAGGCATATAAAAACACATTTACAGGTTCTATGGCCTGAGTAGAGAAAACTGGATGCGGCAGGCTGAGTGGGAGACTGCCTGGACTGAACTGTGAAAAAGATCATGCACTTTTGTTCAGTGTACAGACTAAGAAAAGCACTATTTTTTACTATGTTAAATGTTGATATTAGTCTAAATAAGCTATACTATCTCCTACTATCTATTAGGGCTGCACGACATGAGAAAAATATGCAATATGCCATAACGTTGTTCAATGCATTCTCATGAACGGGTTTGTATGATATCGTCCGAAAGGTTATGCACAACAACTCGTGCTTGACACCTGGATTAGTTTCATTCCTGAACAAATGACTAGGTGTGATGTGAAAGGTGTAGCTTGCAGGGACGAACCCTCAAAAAACATGAACATAGCAGACTGATCTCCTGAAGTGGCGTATTGTATGACACGCCGATTCGTATGCCATTATTGGCGTGTAATCAAGACGCGTACTCGTTTTTTTTTTAAGCGTGTTTATCAGGATCCGTTTGGCCTCCACTGACTTACATTACCTTGCCTATAGGGAGGTTGGTCGGGGTGGAGGATGGGTAAAATACAGGACTTTCACCCAGGAGAGCGGGGTCCGTGTCCCGCGTGTGACGTTTCCTTTCCACGTTTGTTGTTCTCCTAAACCCAACCCCGTTCTTCTTTTCCTAAACCCAAGCCGCGTGTCACGTTTCCAAAACCCAACCGTAGCCTCGCGATAACAGATAGCCTCGCGATAACACACAACACAATGTATGTTTACGCTGTGACGTTGCCGTCCGCTGTATACGGCGTAGACATACACGCGAATAGCTAAAAAATGCATACAGATAAAGTGGCGTGTATGTTTACGTGAGTCATGATCTCATGTTGAACATAGCTGAAGAGCCAGATATTTCCCTGAGGAGGAGGTGAAAACCGAGACAGAGCTAAAAGGAGAGTGAATATTTGGTTTACATTCATCAATATCAGAATCAGAATCAGCTCTATTGGCCAGGTTTGCGTAAAAGTTTGCTCTCAAAGTACAACACTCACTTAACATACTGTATAAAGAATAAAAACATAAAGGACAGTAAGAAATATAAAAAAAATACTGTTAAGTATACAGTATAACAAAACAACAGAATTTACAGATTTACAAGAAATATACAATAACAATTGAGGTTCAGTCAGGTGACTACAAACACGACTCCAAATGAATGATTATGCTTCTCCATACCATCTGGATGTGTAAATAAGCGGCGGTTTGCTGTCGAGTTTGCCGTGTTAACTGCATATAACTAAAACTTTTAACATTTCTTAATTAGAGTCCTCCATTTTTTCCTCCCTTAAAAGTCATCAGGTAAATCTTGAATCTGAATACAGACACACACAGTTCTGGTTCATATGCACTTCGCTCACGTCTGAATGCCACTGCCAATGAGCCACTGTCACCTCATTTTCCCTCTTTATCATTTCAACAATGCATTCCGTTTTCTTCATATGATACGTTATTCTGACTTTCGGGTCTAAGAGAAAGTTTGTCAAATGTCCCGTAAACGGAACTGTCCTTTTACAAGCGGCCTTCACAGATTCTTTCTCTTGCTTCGCAGCATAGAAGCACACACATTTGATGACAAGACTGATGTTGGGATACAGGATATCATTCAAGGGAAATTAAATTTGAAGAACATACAGTTGATAAGAATACTGATTCGGAGAAAAAAAAAGCACGTGACAATCAGATCTGGAGCAGAGAGATTAACACCCTGAAGATCGTCATCTCTGTAACAAACTAATGCTAACTCAGCAGTCCATGCAAATTGTGGACACATGAAAGCCGTATGTACTGTACTGTATCTCCAGCCAAAGCAATCAAAGCTGCCCTTAAATCAAGCCAACATATTCTGTGCATTTGCAGACAGCTAAAGGGACTTAATGGAATCACTCTCCAGTGTGCATGATTTTGAAACTCAATGTATTGTCTACCATATATCGGTGCTGGTTAAGCGGAGATCAGAGGTGTCTGAAGTGACATACCCTGCATGTTAGTGGAGCTCTCACCTACGCATGTGTGTCGTCTCTCAGTTCATTAAGGCCTCAGGCAATGTCACTTTTAATTCCAAACTGTGAGACTCCTTCTGAACACTGAGGTAGGCGTTCCGCTCTCTATTAATCTAAGTGACTAATTTACAGTTGGTTTTACAGTTTGTGTTTTTAAACTTTACATTCATCTGCCGCGGGGCAAGACTTAGAAGGTATGAAAGTTAAGTGTTTGAAACACAAAGTGTAGCTGACCATTTTTGCTCTGTGGGTGAATGCATGCATTATTCAGGGTACTCCAGTCCGTCCAGAATGCGCCATTACTGGAAACGATGTCCATGAACTACTTGAATGCTGGTGTCATGCATTAAGTACAGCTCCCTCCATATTCAAATACACACCCGTCTAAGGAGTGTTTTGCCTACTAATCTCAAAGTTTGGAATGCATCCAACGCTTCAGTGTTGTGGATGGATTTGAAAAGGGGGGGGGAGGAAATGTATTTTACTGCTACATGCAGAACGGGGAAGTACACAAGCAATTGTTTCCTCATCCCCATAAGGCACACCTAAGCGTTTGGACAGATGGTACAAACACATCTCACAGATGCTTTTAGATTTGATGCCTATTAACCATCTGAGAGACGTGCATCAGCTGCATGCTTAATCAGTGGTGGGGGGTTGGTTAAAGGGATAGTTTGGATGTTTTGAAGTGGGGTTGTAAGGTACTTATCCACAGGGGCAGAGTGACGGGGTGACTTCTGGGGCTCCACCCCCAAATGTTTTTTGGGTTTAAAAATAACTTCAACTATTAACCCCCTAACCCAAATTGCATTCTGTTAACTCTACTCCAGCATAGTATAACAAAAATAGGTTTCAAGAATATTAATGCCGTTTACGCCAAATTCATACCCTACCTACTGTTTGTAGCCCATCAAATAAAAATAGTAACATCAGACAATATTTGCCTCCCTTTAAGTGGCATGAGTGAAAAATGTGTCATCCTCAACATTAGTTGTGTTCTGGTTTCAGAGTGATTAAGACAGTTGGAGAACAGTTAGATACATTACATGATGTTGGCTCTACAGGATCTTTTTTTTTTTTTCTTGGCAACTATCATGTTTTTCTTAAATGATGTACAGATTTTCAAGCTTTTTTTTAAATCAAATATCTTTAAAAATAGTGCATATAGCTGCCGTAAATGGAAACCCGGGTCTGGGCTCAGCCCTGAATGTTTACAACGTCTGTCTCTGCCCCTGCTTCTCCAGAGTCAGTGTGTTAGCTACAGTAGATGGTAGTCGGCACGCAGCAGGCAGGAGTACCAACAAGGAAGCTAAGCAATGTCCTGCTGTGGACGGGTGCAGCAGCTAAACGTATTTTAGACACCTAAAACAAGGCCCTGCAGCTCAGGCTGGAAACCTGTACGTTTTTCTATCCTGCTTCCGTTACAAATCTGCGGGGACCAATCAAAAACTGGCCTATCCAACTGGTGCTATTGGCGGGTTTAACACGATGACGATAGAGAAGCGACAGCAAGCAGCCTTTTGTTTACATTCAACATGGCGGCCACCGAAGCGCAGCAACCCGTTGATGCCGCTGTCGTGTAAGTACGTCACCCGGATCACTGGTCTGATTGGTTGAAGGACTATCCAATTGCGTACAGAGTCATTTGAATTATGCCCGTTGATCACGCCTCTTGTGCAGTAGAAAATACACCAGCAGACTCTACAGACTAATGTTCAATCTTAAAAGATTTGCTTGCTTGGTCTCAACATGGCATCATGACTTTGCGTAAACATACACGCCACTTTCCTAAAGCCAAATGGCGTGTTATTGTACGCATTTTCAGCTAGCCACGTGTATGTCTACGCTGTATACAGCAGATGTAAACACACTCACCACGTGGCCTCGCCACGTTGCGTGTTATCGCGAGAACGCGACGTACTATCGCGAGAACAACGTCAAACACCTGTTAAAAAAAAATAAAAAATGGTTGGGTTTAGGAAAAGAACACAGGGAAAGGCTTTAGTAACAAAACAGTGACAAAATACAGAAAATATTGACAAAAACACGCTTAGGAAAACAATAAACAGTTGGGTTTAGGAAAGAAACATTGGGTAAGGCTTAAAAAAATTTAAAAAAATTAAAATGACTGAAAAATCACCACATGCAGGACGCGAACCCAGCTCTCCTGTGTGAAAGTCCTGTGTTTTACGCATCCACCACCACAACCTACCTCCTTGGCAACCCCCTTCTTTTTTTACACTCCCCCCAAAAAATTGCAAATCCCGTTACTTTATGCACGCTATTGCATAAATGGGGGCGGTGTGTCATACATACGCCAATTCATGAGATCAGTCTGTTGGTCTGGTGATAGCCAGACTACAAAGTCACAAAAAAGTGTCTAAAATACATTTAGCTGCTGCCCCGTCCACAGCAGGACATTGCTTAGCTTCCGTGTCGGTACTCCTGCCTGCTTCTCCAAACTGGGGGCGTGCCGAACACCATCTACTGTTGCTAAGACACTGACTATGCCTTCAGGGAGGGTGTGGGGGTTTGGAACCCTTGCCTCATGCCCAGAGGCTGATGAATATCAATCTCATCAATACGACAGTTCGTTATGCTCAGAGGACTGTGGTAATACTAAAGCAGGAAACCAAAAACAGACCGTTGCGTGGAAACATTTGGGCTCCATGGGTACATCAGTGCATGCAAGGTTAGTTTCAATCAGTGTGCGCTGGGATTTTGCATGTCTGGGTTGTTTTTCCTCTGGCTTTGTTGTTCCTGCTGAGGTAAATTAAGCATGACTTGGGTATTGTATCTACCCAGCCTTGAGGAGGACCTCAGCTGTGCATGTCTTCTCTGCCCTGAGGATGCAGAGCGAGAACTCCGATAAGTCGCTTTTTTACCTCTCTTTGTATGCATGGCCTCCTCTTGAACCCTGTCTCTCGGCTGGGTTTTCTACAACACTGTTAGATCACTGAGTGAAACTGCTCACCCTCCAGGGTATCCAAACAAATCTGAGGCTTACAACGACTTTGTTAATGTTATTCCTAAACGTGAATGTACTGTATCATCAATTCAAAAACAAAAGCTAGCAAAACCAGACTGTTTATTCCATGTTAAAGCTGCACTAATACTATTCTCAAATTAACAATGGATAAAATTAGTAAATCTGTTATGTGAAAAGTGGCGCTCAAAGGGACGAGCCCACAGGGAATTAACACCCAGCGCTGGGTTTCGACTTAGCTCTGCAGAGCTTTTTAGCATCTTTCAGCTTATTGTTTTGGATCCATGGCCCGCACATTTACTGTTTTTGTTCACTCTCAGCGCTCCGATCAACCTCAGCTGTTGGTTTCAATGAAAAAGCTCTGATAAACCCACTGTACACAGCAGACACACACTTATTTAGTAGCTTGTAAGAATAGTGGAGTATTTAGACGCTAAAAAGACAGACTTTTTCCCCAGGAGTTGGTGGAGACTCGAATTTGGGCACCAAGAACCGGTTCCAACTTGGCATCGTTTAAAAAATTACTATTCCAATGGAATATTTTTTTTCATTGGAATCGTTTGGAAAATTTGGATTCAAATCAGATTATCGGTTCCAAATTTAACACGTGCAGATACTGTTTTCAGTAGCGGCCGCTGTACTTCCAGCAGGCTCTTGTTGTGTTGCAGCCGGTGTTTGGTGTTTTAAGCCCCCAACATCGTCTTCCAGGCAGCACTGCATGGAAGGCACTAGGATTAGGCAATGGTTAGGGTTAAGGTTAGGTGCCTTGAAGTTGACGGTCGCAGCGCTGCCTTGAAGTCGACGTTGGGGGCTTAAAACACTATTGAGCGTGGCAGCCATGGAGCACAGTAAGCGAGCACTCCAAAATGTGGCATTATTTAACGTTGAAAAAGCCTGGTAAACTATAAATCATCATTGAATCAAAATAACATTTTCATCTTATCTGTGAAATAAGCAGTGTACAGTGTAGCTCCTTTAGTAATACAGTTAGTAGTTAGCACCCAACGGCCGACCTTCGGCAGTAAAGGCAGTTGGACTGATCAGTCGGCTCCCGTCTCTCAAAAAAGTGCCACGGAACACACCAAAGCGACGCCGACTTGAGCGTACGTTCTGCGCATGCGCGAGACGTAATACATCTCCATAACAGCAGACGGTGCTAATCTGTATTGTCGCCCCAAAAATTTTAACTGAGCACGCTGTCGTCAGTCATTGTTTTCATCAGAGAGTGCTGATAGTAATCAAGAAGGATCGTTGTTGTCATTACTCGCTGAACGGAAGAAAATACGATTACGCTAGTAGTAAGACGATACCGGCGTTGTCAGCTCTCTGGCTTCTTCCTGTGGAAGAAGCACTTATTCGCTAGTCAAGGGCTAGCACTCCACCAATCAGATTGGCCGATTCAACAAGTCAAATCGGCCAAAATGGATGCTGAAGGCTCCTCCGACTGACGACAGCACGGAACACAACGAACAGACTCGAGTCACCGACCTCGCCAGACTGTCCGACGGCCGATAATTGGGTTGGTGTGACAGAGGCTAACATTAGCCATTTCCACCACTTGACTGTAAGTGCGGTTTACACCAAATGACACGGCACTAAGCTCAGCAAGTAAAAGGAAAACAGGAACATGACATAATATAGATTTACTGACTGCGTTTTTATATTACTGTAAAACCAGTAAGGAGCTTTCATGTCCAAAGCACGCCAGCTGCATTCCACTGATGCCAAACGTAATGCCAAATGTAGTGTCTCTGCTTCACACTACACATCACAACGTATTGGCAGACTGCTAACAAAACTGGCACACGGAGAAGATGGATTAACAAAGCAAACTGATACTGGGAAAAAAGAGAAAGAGAGAGAGAGAAAGATGACACTGAAGGAATGAGGAGGAAGGATAAAGATAATGAGGCAAAAAAGGAAGACACGGCACTCCGACCGCAGTGTGAGAAAAAGGATACACTAAGTAGAATTGCTTTGATCCCGTTAATTCGACACCCGGCTCAAATGTACTGAAAATAAGAACGAGTTTATAACATTTTATGTGAATTATTTTTAAATAAAAACTATGCTGGCCAGGCCAATCAATACCACTTCCATGCTCATATGTTGCTTGTGTTAGTAGCACATTTCATGTGCCAATCAATTTGATTTCAAAACTCTTCTAGTCTTGTCAGACCTGTCTCCACAGCACTGTGTCAGCGGCAGCTCTGCAGTATGGTCTGGCTACACCATCTATCTATTCTGGGATAGGGGAAAAAAACGCTCTGGTTTGTTTGTATTTCTATAAACCAATCACAACTGTTCTGGGCGGCACTGACCCCCGTTCAGCGTCAGGATTTATCCCACCAATGTACATCCTTTAAACCCGACTAGAAGTACTGAATCTCATCTAAAAGTGATACGTGCTCACTGAGAAGCCAGATAAGCATGGACAAATGAACAAAAGTAGATTCTTAAACCTGCATCATCCCACAACTTCATGATGGAAGAAAACTAGGGTTGCTCTGATAGCAGAGATAACGAGAGTAGGTGCCGGATGTCCAGGCTTTTTCCCAGCAATGTACTGTTAAGCCAAACTATATAACGATAAACACACGAACACTCATTCAATGTAAACGTACATTCCATTACGGCTGCCCCCATGTAGTCGATTAGTCGACTAATTGGTCGTTTTGGTCTTAAGCGGGATTTATGTTTCTGTGAGGCTCTACGCAGAGCCAATGCCTTAACCTACATAAGCCGTTGTAAGGATTAGTATGTAAGAGAATAGCAGAACCAGTGTTTGTGTGTGGGGAGTGTATGGTAGAGTGAGTGAGAGAGTGACGGTGATTAGCTTGGGAGCGAGTACTGACTCTGGCAGCGGAGAAGGAGAAACAAAGTGTCTCCCCTGTGCTTTCTGACCATGGCTGAAAATCTGTAGCAGAAAAAGTGAACCATCTCCTTGATTTCATGTTGTTTATGGAGAGGGAGAACCAGGAAATGAGTAGGGGGAAATCTGACGATTAAATCAACTAATCGATTGATTAGTCGACAAAATTGTATGATCGTTCGACAACTACGAATTTCTTTTGTTCTAAGACAGCCTAACAGAAAACAATCATTCTCAGCATCAGAGCCAGACAGTTTCTGATCCAAAGCCTGGCCAGGCCCATGGGCCGGGAGAGGACACAGGACGGGGAGACACAGGGGGTCTCAGGAAGTATCCCAGAGCTGTGTCCCAGAGCTGGATAAACAGTAGGACTCCATGACTTTACAGTATAAAGAACAAGGAACAAGGATACTATGGTCTGCAATGTTGGCTCAAACCAGGCCGGGACATTAGGAGTCATTCTCTGGAGAAAATGAATGTCTGTACAAAACTTAACGGCACTCCATTTAGTAGTTGTTGAGATATTTTTCTAATTTTCACTTATTTTACTGGACCAACCAACATTGCCATCCTTAGAACCATGCCGCTAATGTGGCCGAAGATATCATCGTCTGGTTCTATTTCACCCACCCACCCACCCACCCACACCCACACCCACACACACACACACACACCCACACACACACACAAACTTATAGCTGCTAGGCTGTGCGAGCAGTGATAGCAGAGGAGGCCATTATTTGAAATGAGCTGTTGAACAGAACCTGGCTAAAATTGATTTTTGACCGTTTCCATAATATGAGTCATGCAAAGTTGAATTCCAGTGCATACGCCATCTGAATGTGAGTCATGCTCACTCAAATTAGCATTCCCCGTGCAGCTCAAGCCACAGGCAGGAGTGTACACAGAACAGACAGTGGAGGTTCAATGTGTTTAATAAGAGCTCATACATCATCATCTAGCAACATACCTAGTATTAAAACCTTAAGTCTCATAAACCGACTGAAATAATCTGCCAATACAAATCTGCCTGCTACTAATATATGTTGTAAGGACTGGTTTGATTGTAGTGTACTGATTAGCTGTATCATCATACAAGTAAGGTAAAAACAATTAAAGCTGTCCGGGAAAAGAAATTGAAGTGATTTAAGAGGAGACACTGCAGGTAAATAGGGAAAGCAAATTAACTAATACATATTACCATGAAACTTCCTCAGTTGATTACTTGCATTAACATACATATTTTTTTGTATGATAATTTGTTTGACATGTAAGTTTAGTTAAATTATCTAATGCTAACTTTTGGTGAATTTAGGAGAAAATTTACAGGCGCAAATAGACAACTGTGGTAAACTAAACATCTACATGTGTGTTTTGGATGTTTTTTCCCCTTCTAATCTGAAAGAAGACATGTTATGGAAGCAAAATAGCCCAAAAATTTCAAAATTGAAAAATTATGTTTTTGCCTGTAGTGTAAAATACACAGGCAACACCAACACTTTCTTTAAAACTTCCTGAAATAGATGACACTGGAGTTGTAACAGGTGGAACTGGAGTACTACTGGATTGCTGTGCTCATTTCTGCAGATTAGCATGATTTTTGGATGAAACAACACTTCTGCAAGCTTTTACACTAGAACAGCCATGACGGTCATTTTGACCGTTTTGAAATGTATGTGTGTAATAACTTATATTATACCTATAATTGAAAGCATGGATTTTTGCGGTATACTTTTTAAAATTATTCGCGCAGTTGAAGATGCATCTTGGTTGCTTGGTATCTAACATTGTCTCTGTCAGAGTAGTCTATATCGACGACCTTCCACTTCCGTGATTGCCGCTGGAAATTCCGCTGGATGTCCCTCATTTTCGGGCCGGATGTCCGTTAGCATCCTCTTTCTTTGTGTTGGCGTTCTAAACTGCGGTGGATTTAGGAGGACTACGGTTAACTGCTCTTCCGATCTCTGCAGGGTAAATCCAGACAGCTAGCTAGACTATCTGTCCAATCTGAGTTTTCTGTTGCACGACGTACACACGTTCCACCAAAACAAGTTCCTTCCCGAGGCTATTTTGCAGCGGCACAGTTGCTCCGTGCGGCACTTAGCCCCGCCCAATACGACTGTGATTGGTTTAAAGAAAATGCCAATAAACCAGAGCACGGTTTCCTCCCATCCCAGAATGCTCTGGGGACTAGCCAGACCTTGTGGAGGAAGGTCTGGCACTGCGATACTACTGTCAGAGAAATGTCACTAGCAGTCTAGAGAAACAAGTGTGGGCATCCCCCATGGGCCTAAGGCAAAGCCAAAGTCGGTGACGTACTACAACAAGTACGGCGTGGATATTCTGGATCAGATGGCTAAGGCGTAACGGTACTGCGTGAAAGGCGATACACGTAGATGGCCGGTGGCTGTATTCTATAACATCCTTGACCTGGCTGGAATCAATGCACACATCCTCAACAAAGAGTGCCCCTGCAATAAAACTGTATGGAGGAAGTTCATGCAGGTTATACATGTTAAAATAAAATGTTTCATAATCAAATAACATACTTTTAATTGTTATTTTCATGTTCTGAGTTCTGTTGAATGCATTTCTCTAAGGAAAAATACTGGTGTGAAAGTATAAAATTATTAGGCTATGGTTTACTAGGCCATGATATGAACATTGATAAATGTATAACATTAACTACTCAAATGTATAATTAAACTTGTTAAAATGTTTAAAAAAAATTCAAAGATATCCTAACACAATAAATGCATTAATCTTGCAATTGGGTTACCGTATGTATAATGAGATTATGGAGATCAGAATCTGACAGTTAAAATGAGCGCTTACGGCACTTCTAGTGTTAATGCACGTAATTACGTATTTTTATATTAGCTGTAAATCTCATTAAATGAGTTCACTACAGTTGATCATTGTACAATACTGACTGTATACTATGGAAGCCCATAGGGGACTTAATTAAAATGCCAATGGAAACTTGAAAATGCTAATGTAATTCCACAATAGCATCATAATTTTACACGTATGTATTTTCTGAGCAAAAATGAAAATGAAATCATTCATTTTGCATTTGCATTTTCACACACTTGTATGGCTGTTCTATCACCATATTAAAATAAAAATGGAAAAAGCTGTTAGACATTTAATATTTAAAGCTTACTCCGCTGTACACAGGCAGTGTTATGAATACAATGGAAGTAAGTAGGTTGTAATTCATTATATTATGCGCATGACTTACATTTACTGTGCAATATTGAGCATTTTGATACTTGAATGGAGTTTGTGCTGTGTAAATGTGCCAAGTTAAAATACAATGGGGCTTAATGGACGTCATAGAGTTCAACACAATATATAACTCATAAACTGTGCATCATTACAATGTGTCATGACAATGCAATCATGTACAGTTGACACACAATGGCTGAAATATTAATACAATGGATGCAATGTGGATTGCCTTAGACTGTTAAAACTTCAGAAAGCATGACGCTATCTAAATAAAATGTCCAAGCACCAGCTACAAATAATAACTGTACACATAATCTGACTAACACACACATAATCCCCTTCGTTACACTGTGGGGGTAGATACAAATCAAAGAAGTCTTAAAAAAAAATAGTGTAAGGAAGCACCCGCTCCCTCACTAACTATTTAGCTATTTTGTTCCCTCCCTCAAAACTGTTTTGTTAATAAATGTAGACATTTACTCTTCATAGCTCTTTCTTTATTTTCTTTATTTAAAGTTCCTACATCAATTAACAAAGATGAAGGATTGTTTGAACCGGATAAGCAGGCTCGAATTATATGTGTGTGTAGAATGTGAGAGTAGTTTTTTGGACTGTTTTGTTTGAGAAACAGCACCAGAACAGTTTGAGCCAAATTTAGCCAAAATTAATGGACAAAGCGACGGAGAGCAGTGAAGCCTATTAGAAGCACGTTTCCGGTGATGGCCGAGCGTTGCTGCGCAGCCTCCAACTGAGCTTGACTACGTAGATGTGACTAGATGTGTACTAATTATGTAATTTGTCTATTATGTAACAGAAAGTCGCGTGATTATGACACAATCGTTAGCCTATTTTTACAAAAACGTCTGCTACGGCGCCACAACGTGAGATACAAGGTAATGGAGCCTTTTATACATTGTCGTGTTTCTTTAGAAATAAACAATGGACAAATAGATTCTTTAAACGCTTCAGATGTAAAGTTATTCGCTGTCAAAGTGACGCCAAAATGAATTGCAGTCAATGGAATGCTAACGGCACCTGATGGCTTATTAGCATCAAAATGGCTCCATATTAGGTATGCTTTGCCAAGGGTGGCTTACCCCCTTGGTTTGAGCAGAGTAAAGAATGTTTTTTTGAAGACTGAAAATAAAAGTTTACCAGTGTTCCCGAAAAACCTTCCTGCCAGCGTGATATTTTATCTGCTACGTAGTTCCTCTGAGCTACAACACACCTCACCTTACAACTGATAGTTTTTCAGGTATAGCTCATTACATGGGTCGACTTGAGTAAAGCTCAAGATTATCCTTCTGTGATGAGTGTGATAAAACATGAATGGAGAGGGAACACACATAAAAGCCACACTCACCCCCAGCTTGCGGCTGCGCATGCGCACGTAGCCCTGCTTGACGATGTCGTTGAAGTTGGAGGCCATCTTCGGAGGGGGGGTAACCTGCTGGCCGTCGCTGTGGAGACCATCCAGATGTTTTCTTCCCTCCCCCTTCCTCAACCAGTCTCTTGCTTTCTCTTCCTACCGTTCCAGAGCTCCCGGCTTCTTAGTCCCGTGTGGCTTCCTCTCTTTTCACTTTTTAATCCTGTCCGTCTCTTCCTAGGACTTTGTGGGTGTCCTTGTTCTAACACTCCCCGTTTCTATTTATCCTCACCTTCGTCTCTCCTCTTTCGTGAAGCACTTCACATCTTGGCCACCATCCCTTTTCTCCTCCTTTGGCTTCCTTTCAAATCTCCTCTATCGGATTTGTTCCTCTCCTTCTTTGCTTCTTGCTCTTCTCCTTTTTGTTGTTTCTTTTTACCTCTTTTTTTTTTTTTTTTTTTTTACAAAATTTTTTCCCTCTTTTTCAAATTTTCCCTTCTAAAAAAAAAACACAAAAAAAAAAAAAAAAAAAAAAAAAAAAAAAAAAAAAAAAAAAAAAAAAAAAAAAAAAAAAAAAAAAAAAAAAAAAAAAAAAAAAAAAAAAAAAAATTAAAATTTTATATTAAAAAAATATTTATTTATTTTTTTTTTTTTTTTTTTTTTTTTTTTTTTTTTTTTTTTTTTTTTTTTTTTTTTTTTTTTTTTTTTTTTTTTTTTTTTTTTTTTTTTTTTTTTTTTTTTTTTTTTTTTTTATTTTTGTTTTTTTTTTTTTTTTTATTTTTTTTTTTGAGTAAATGAGCACAGGTTTGAGCATGTGTGTGTGTGTGTGTGTGTGTGTGTGTGTGTGTGTGTGTGTGCGCGCGTATAGCGCTATGGCATAAAGCTGTAATGCTCTACAAAGGATATCACAGGAGGCAGCATCTATTAGGAGGTATGTATCCAGGAAATAAAAAATGCATGAGGTTAATTCTGTTCTCTAATCAAAGCCTGCTTACCCATCATGCCACACTGTTTATTCCTTGCTTCCATCTAGTTACATTTACATTTCAAACACCCTGATCTCTTCATCCTTTCCTTTCAGCATTTATTATGTTGCAAAGCGGCTGCAGATAAAAGGTTACAGTGTTAACACCTATGTGCAAATATGGAAACAGTGCCATTAGTGCTCCTCATTCCATCCTTGTTAAAGCTGCACTCAACCTTAACAATGAAATGACTGTGATGATGTGATGTAGGGCCGGGACAATATGCTTTTGTCCCGCTTGCTTCTTTCGATTCTAGAAGCACTGAGATAGTTTTGAGATTTTCTTTTCCTTCTTTAACAAAAAAAAAAAAAGTTGAATGATACCCTTCTAGAGACAATATATTAGGGATGCACCGAATATTCGGCCATCGAAAATTTTTGGCCAAAAATGGCCCAAAAGGGCATTTTCGGTTTTCGGCCGAAATACTTTTATCACCGAAACAATACGGCCGAAATGTTGTGATGACGCAAACAGAAACCGCGACCTGCACGTGTGTCAGTACCCGATCCGTTCCACCTGCAAAGCGTCTCCTAGGCAACGAGGTTCACACGGACCACGGAGTGAAAACAATGAAAGGTACGCTCTTAGAGTCTGTCAGCACACGTTTCACTGAGATCTATTCGGATCCTCTGCACTTCATCGCGACTGTACTTGATCCGCGTTATAAAGACCATTAACTTGATGTGGAAATAAAGCAGGGCGGCACGGAAATGATCCAGCGCGATGGATGTGCGGGAGAACCCCGGCGGAAGACGGAGACGGAGCGGCGACGGAGGCGCCCAGCGCGCAGGAGGAGATCAGAGCGCAGAAACAAAGACTCGTCTCTCTGCACCAGATGAGGGGCATGCACCCTCGTTGTCTGATATGTTCAGTGAAATCCTACCAGAAAGTGCCTCAAATAATAATAATAATAATAATAATAATAATAATAATAATAATAATAATAATAATAACAACAATAGGTAAGCTATTCTGTTCTTAGGCTACTATATACTGTATGTGACTATCAGATTGTAGCCATATTTCTGCTAGATATTTCTTTAATTAAACTTTAATATTAATTTATACAATTGCAATGCCTTGATTTGAGTAAAGTTAGTACACTGTCATAGCCATAAATGCAATGGTACTAATAATTGGCATAATTTCTTTCGGTGCTTCGGTTTTCGGTCTTGGTTTCCTCTTTTCCGGTTTTCGGTTTCGGCCAAGAATTTTCATTTCGGTGCATCCCTACAAAATATCATGAGACATTTCTAAAAACTGATTGTTTTCTAAGGAGAATGCACATCACATGTCAGTCAGCCAGTCTGATATTTATTTCATCGGTAAAGAGGAACATAAAATATTTACTGTGTGTCGTCTACAAAAAATATATCCACTGTAAAACTGAACAATATACTGTATGTAGGAGGGTACTACAAACTATATCATCTGATTTGATTTTGGACATGATGGTCTCAAAAGCCAGTAAGTCCAAGTCCAAATAAACTGTTATGTCACATTTAGCTGATACAGGAGGGAGAGCTGGTGTCACTGCTTCAGCCTGGGGGGGGACTGCTTTAAGCACAAAGACACAAACAACATGCCTGACCTAGTGCTGGTGCTGGAGTAAGCCATGTGTGAAGTGAAGTGCAACACACACACACACACACACACACACACACACACACACACACACACACACACACACACACACACACACACACACACACACACACACACACACACACACACTTTCCCTCCAGAGAGCAAGGACACTTGCTGTCTTCATTGACTCACTTGCGGTAATGAAACTAATATACAGGAGGTGACATGACTTATACAGCCATTTATGCATCCTGTGCATGCAGATGCACATGTGCAACCTAATGTGTGGGTGTGTTTGGGAGTGTATGTTTGCCATCAGGCTAAGAGCAGTGGGGCAGACATTTCCCATAGGGCTCAGTGGTAAATCTCCCTGACAACAGTGGAACAGAGACATTAAACTTTAACAAGGGGATCATTAACACGCGCACACGCTCACGCACACGCACACACACACACACACACACACACACACACACACACACACACAACGCAAACCACACACACACACACACAACCACACACACACACACACACACACACACACACACAGAAGGCTGGCAAAAGACAAGACAGAGAGAGGCTTATCATTATGGCGATGTTGGTTTAGTGGCTCAGGCACAAAAGACTATTAAACACTAAACAAACACACAGAATCAGACTAAATTCAAGAGCACACAATCATGCAAACACACACACAGATGTCAAGGACTAAACACATGTGCATATGAATGTGTAAATACAACAATAATCTCGGTTTCTCCTAATGGAGGTGTTCAATTGCACCACCTTTAATAAATCATCTTTTCAGGATGTACTGTGTTCAAGGTGAGCTATTCATGAATTATAACATGAATGAGTCATAACCACAATACTTTGTGGACATTAGTATGTAATGCCATAAATACATAAGCACATTGCTAAGACGACTAAAAGCCTCTGGTAGGCCTTACTCCTCATTTTTCATTGAGTACAACCAGGTACCAGGCATAAAGGATTTGGGGAAAATATCACAATGTGACATTTTTATGTTAACAAAGGATCAAATGACTATGTGTTATGTGAAACTTTACAGCCTGCCTGTTTTGGGTTCAGTCTCCCTGCTCATATTAACTTTGTTTCCAGCCGCAGCAGGAAGCGGTTTACCTGTGAAAAAGGTTCTAATAAACCCAATGTGCACTACCTGCTCAGCATTTAACAGCAGACAGACACAGTTAGAGACTAGCTGGTGAACATAGTGGAGCATCTAGTGGCTACAGAGCATTTTTAGCAGGAGTTGGTGGAGACCAAAACAGAGCTGACTGAATAGCTGTTAGCTACCATGTTCACCGAAGTCAAATTTGTCACTAGGTGCGTTTCCATCCACACTTGGCTGTGGAAATGTGATAAAACAGACTTGACGATTGAGTCATGACGTTTGTCATGACATTTGTGCAATTTGTGCAGTGTTTCAGTTTGACTGTTAAAAAGTGTTTGGATAATTAAAAGGTATTTATTTAGAAGCGGGCTGGCTGGTTAGTTTAGCTAACGCTAGCTTGCTATTCCACCAAGCTTCATGCTACATAAATAAGCCAGACAGAGTTGTCCCTCATCTGGCGATAGAAACCCTGCTTTCCCCGTTCTGTTGGCTCAGAGCTCCACAGCCTAAGTCCACAGGTACAAATTAGTTTTGAACATTTTGAATATTTAAAAAATAAAAATAAAAACGGACGAAACACCCTTCAACCATGTTCTGAGTGTTGGCGTTGCATAGTTTTTCCACCAGAAGGCACTCTACAATGTCCCTGTATGTCTCTAATTATCAGAACTTTAATATATATAATATAAAAAAACTAATTCTATTTAATCTAAACTAATCTGTTTATGTTTTGCTACTCGCTTCTGTATTATTATTTCTTTTTCAAATATATACAGTGCCTTGCGAAAGTATTCGGCCCCCTTGAACGTTTCGACCTTTTGCCACATTTCAGGCCTCAAACATAAAGATATAAAACTGTAATTTTTTGTGAAGAATCAACAACAAGTGGGTCCCAATTATGAAGTGGAACGAAATTCATTGGCTATTTCAAACTTTTTTAACAAATAAAAACTGAAAAAGTGGAAAAGTGCAAAATTATTCAGCCCCTTTACTTTCAGTGCAGCAAACTCTCTCCAGAAGTTCAGTGAGGATCTCTGAATGATCCAATGTTGACCTAAATGACTAATAATGATAAATAGAATCCACCTGTGTGTAATCAAGTCTCCGATAAATGCGCACCTGCTCTGTGATAGTCTCAGAGGTCCGTGTAAAGCCGAGAGCATCATGAAGAACAAGGAACACACCAGGCGGGTCCGAGATACTGTGTGTGGAGAAGTTAAAGCCGGATTTGGATACAAAAAGATTTTTCCCCCGCTTTAAACATCCCAAGGCGCACTGTGCAACGCGATAATATTGAAATGGAAGGAGTATCAGACCACTACAAATCTACGAAGACCCGGCCGTCCCTCTAAACTTTCAGCTCATACAATGAGAAGACTGATCAGAGATGCAGCCAAGAGGCCCATGATCACTCTGGATGAACTGCAGAGATCTACAGCTGAGGTGGGAGACTCTGTCCATAGGACAACAATCAGTCGTATACTGCACAAATCTGGCCTTTATGGAAGAGTGGCAAGAAGAAAGCCATTTCTTAAAGATATCCATAAAAAGTGTCGTTTAAAGTTTGCCAAAAGCCACCTGGGAGACACACCAAACATGTGGGAAGAAGGTGCTGTGGTAGATGAAACCAAAATCGAACTTTTGGCAACAATGCAAAACGTTATTGTTTGGCGTAAAAGCAACACAGCTCATCACCCTGAACCCACCATCCCCACTGTCAAACATGGTGGTGGCAGCATCATGGTTTGGGCCTGCTTTTCTTCAGCAGGGACAGGGAAGATGGTTAAAATTGATGGGAAGATGGATGGAGCCAAATACAGGACCATTTCGAAGAAAACCTGATGGAGTTCGTGCAAAAGACCTGAGACTCGGGACGGAGATTTGTCTTCCAACAAGACAATGATCCAAAACATAAAGCAAAATCTACAATGGAATGGTTCACAAATAAACATATCCAGGTGTTAGAATGGCCAAGTCAAAGTCCAGACCTGAATCCAATCGAGAATCTGTGGAAAGAACGGAAAACTGCTGTTCACAAACGCTCTCCATCCAACCTCACTGAGCTCGAGCTGTTTTGCAAGGAGGAATGGGCAAAAATGTCGGTCTCGATGTGCAAAACTGATAGAGACATACCCCAAGCGACTTACAGCTGTAATCGCGAGCAAAAGGTGGCGCAGTATAAGTATAAATAACTTAAGGGGCTAATTGGCCGAATATTTCAGCTTTTTTTCTTTTTATTTGTTTAAAAGGTTTGAAATATCCAATAAATTTCGTTCCACTTCATGATTGTGTCCCACTTGTTGTGGATTCTTCACAAAAAATTACAGTTTTATATCTTTATGTTTGAGGCCTGAAATGTGGCAAAAGGTCGAAAAGTTCAAGGGGGCCGAATACTTTCGCAAGGCACTGTATCGGCCGATATATCAGAATATTGGATTTTAAAATCACCAAGTATTTGTATTGATATCGGCCTTAAAAATCCTTTATCGGTCACGCTCTATTTTGCACCAAACGTATCGCCAAAAGTGTTGCAAAAGTCGAGGCGCACAGATGCGCCACTTTGTGATGCGAGAGAGCACGTGTGAAGTTGCAGTGACAGATTCGAGAGGTTGTAATCACTTAGTTGTGGTTGTGATGGAAAATGAACCAGAGTAAAAAAAAGTATACAAGTAAATGTTGCATTACAAGTTTGCAGCTGTCATTGTGTTCATGTAATAATCAATCTATTCTCATGTGATAATCATGATTATCACTGACCTTGTGGAAAGCACAGAAAACCCAGGGCACGGCATGCGGAGGAGACGTCAAGCCTGACCAGAGATAAGAAATTTTCTCTTTGTGTGATATTACTCCCTTTTTCCCTATAAAAATCTACTATCATTCATGTCATTTTCTGTACTTATGTTGAAGTGCCTTAAACTGACTCTACTTGCCGCAAGTAAACAAACTTTTAAGAGAACTCCAGTGATTTTGTCCATTCTTTAAAAAATTTAAAGGCAGAGTTGCGGCGGTTCTGTGTGAATTCCCTGCTACTTGAAAACAAAGAAGATGGCTGCTGCTTTCGAATCGGCTTTAGCCGCGATGGTGTTTGGTGTTTTTTGCCCTCAACGTCGCCTTCCAGGCAGCGCGGCAATGGTTATGTTAAGGGTTAGGGTTAGCTACCTGGAAGGCGACGTTGGAGGCAAAAAACACCATCGAGCAGCTGCGACTCTGGAAGACTTGAAGTCATTCTTTAAAAAAGATGTGTTCGGAGTTTTGCCGACCGGAAACGGCAAAAGTTTAATCTATCAACTAGTGTTGCTCTGGTTGGCTATGAGTGAAGTGGTAATTTGAAAGACAACCGTATATCCCGCCCCTCGGATTGAGCCCTGCCAATGGTGAGTTCCCAGACCCAAAATCTTGATGTGGTTCTGGCTAGTCAGGCTAGACTACTGGGACAAAAACAAATCATCTTCCAAGACGGTTAAAGGCTCCGCAGGTTTGTTTAAACTACCACCAACTTCTGACCGTGCATGAATTATCTTCTACTGGCCACGCCAGACAAAATACTTCATTGGCAAAGCTTTGAATAATCATGCTTATGGGCCGATAGAATCATGTATAGAAGCGGAGAAACTGTCATTGTAACTTCATGAAGTTGGAAGTTTACCGATGTATTCACACTAGCAGTTGCTTAAAGTAAACTAATAGTGTCCAAATCAAATATCAAATGCAGTTTAGACCACTGTTATGCACCTTAAGAAATAAACCATCAAGTAAGAAGACATCTGTGTTGCACCGGCAATTTTTTGTTATTTTATGCAGTTTAGACCATCATTGCACTCCACGGTGTTTAAAAATGCATTAAAGCTCACACGTACCCAGATAGTCATCTTAGACACCGTCACCACATTTAAGAGTAAACCTAAAACTCTCCTCTTCGATACAGCTTATAGTTAGTGAGTGAAGAATTGCAGCGTTCGCCTAGACCGGCGGGGGAGGGTGTATCGTTGCAGACACGGCAACCCTTCTCTTCTCTGCTTCTCTTCATAGTCGTTAGACTGATCTACCATATAATCAATGATATAATCAAAGTAGATGGAGGCAGGCCAGTATAGTCCGATCCGTTTGTGTAGAGTTCTAGCCCGACCAGGCTCCTCTCCTTAACCTGTCTCTCTTAATTATGCTGTTAAAGTTTTAGACTGCCGGTGGACTTCCTTTGACACACTGAGCTTCTCTCTCATCTCTCTTTCCATCTATGTACATCCATGTCCCAGAAATGCTTGTTACTAACCTAGCTCTGGGGAGCTTATTCCCCGGAGTCTATAGGTTTTCTTTTTGCCCAGCATGTTTCCTTGGATTAGGGTAGTCCCAAAATCATGGTTGCAGCCTGTCGCGTTGGTCCTGCTGCACGCCCTGCTATGCCCCGTTACACCTGCTACGCTCTGCAGTGCCCTGCTATGTCCCGCTGCGTCCTACTACACCCTGCTACGTCCTGCTATGCCCTGCAGTGCTCTGCTACGTCCTGTGACGACCTGCTATACCCTGCTACGCCCTGTGACACCCTGCAGTGCCCTACTACACCATGAACTACTACAACTACTATTTCTAGTCACTGATCCATTATCTTTATTGTGACTAATGTTGCCACTGTTCATTACACCCCCAACTGGCACAGTCAGACACCGCCTACCAAGAGCCTGGGTCTGTCCGAGGTTTCTTCCTGAGAGGAAGTAATTCCTCGCCACTGTCACACTAAATGCTTGCTCTTGGGGGAATTACTGGAATTGTTGGGTCTTTGTAAATTATAGAGTGTGGTCTAGACCTACTCTATCTGTAAAGTGTCTTGAGATAACTCTTGTTATGAATTGATACTATAAATAAAATTGAATTGAAAAATGTAATGGAACTGAATTGATACAGTGGTGGGAATCTGCTGGGTTGTTTTAGAGAACAAGACAGGAAGAGTGCATTGTTCTTCACACTACACAGGACTGTAGCTTTAAAGAAACTGTGGAGCAAGAGAAAGGTTACATTATTATGAGCTTATAAAACCAGACCCCTCCATTTCATTTTTCAAGTATTCCTGTTTCAGGTCATGTGTCCCATACAGAACTCAATGATCCACTGACTATGCTATCATAAGTCAGGTTTGATAATATGCTATTAAGTCCACTGAAACGAAACCTATAAGCTTCAGTATCAACATAAAAAAGCCATAATGACTGAGCTTGGATAAGCACCATTATGACCAGAAGGGCCGAATGCAATGCATTTACTTTATGGAGTGCCCTTATACCAAAAACTCTTTCTGCCTCCCTTTCCATAAGCGTACAAATGTAACTGTATACAGTATATATTTTTTTAAGATTATTTTTTAGGACAGCTAGGAGAGAAAGGGGAGAGAGAGGGGGAAGACATGCAGGAAATCGTCACAGGTTGGACTCCAACCCATAAACCTCTATGTACTGTATGTGCGCCTGCTCTACCAACTGAGCCAACCCGGCCACACAGTATTTGACCACATTAACATAAGAAATATTATATGGAAACCTGAAACTAAAAACACTGGCAATCTGCTTTAAGATGAGAAAAAAAGCTAAAAGATGACAGAGAACAGTGTTTAAAGGTAACTTATTCCAATCAGAAGGAGCCTGAAAGATAAAAGCTTCTTTTCACTGTGCCTGGGGGGGTCTGTATACATTTCCAATAGTGACATATTTTTTCTCATGAACAATTACTTGCTCAGTTTAATGAAACACATCATTGGTGCGTCTGTCAGCTCTATATCACACATCATTTGGTTGTTCGATTTCAGTGTGTAATTTTGCAACTCCGCTAAGTTTCAGAGCATGTAATGTTTGTGGAAGACACCCCAAGCTCTGAGTGAATCCATTTTTTGGTAAAAGGCTCCTAATATTCACATGTAAAAGAAAAATCCTTTAGTGGTATCCACTTTCCAATTAAATACCATTTAGCACTGTCACTGTTCAAACATAAGGTACAGACATATTTGGTCAAAAGATATGAAAAGATTGTGCAAATAAGACCAAATCCAAAGCCAAGGCATCTCAAAAGTCTTACAAAACAGATGTATAGAGGAGATCACATAGCACTGTAAAGCTCAGTCTGCAAGCTAAACAAATAAAACTGACATCCAATAAGGACATATAAAAATGTATAGGGAGTAAATCATACTTAAAAAAAAAAATTTATATATATATATATATATAGTACAGGCCAAAAGTTTGGACACACCTTCTCATTCAATGCGTTTCCTTTTTATTTTCATGACTATTTACATTGTAGATTCTCACTGAAGGCATCAAAACTATGAACAAACACATATATATATAACACATATGGAATTATGTACTTAACAAAAAAGTGTGAAATAACTGAAAACATGTCTTATATTTTAGATTCCTCAAAGTAGCCACCCTTTGCTTTTTTATTAATAAGGGAAAAACGTCCACTAATTAACCCTGACAAAGCACACCTGTGAAGTGAAAACCATTTCAGGTGACTACCTCATGAAGCTCATTGAGAACACCAAGGGTTTGCAGAGTTATCAAAAAAAGCAAAGGGTGGCTACTTTGAAGAATCTAAAATATAAGACATGTTTTCAGTTATTTCACACTTTTTTGTTAAGTACATAATTCCATATGTGTTCATTCATAGTTTTGATGCCTTCATTGTGAATCTACAATGTAAATAGTCATGAAAATAAAGAAACACATTGAATGAGAAGGTGTGTCCAAACTTTTGGCCTGTACTGTATATATAGTTAATTTGTTGAGGGAGAGAGTATAAAAGAGAAAGATAAAAAAGAAAAGAAAGACAGAAAAGGGCATGGGTGTATTGGAGAATGAGAGTTAAAGGAAAAGAGGGAACATAATCATTACAACAGTCAACGTTTAAGACTATTACGATTTGCGTCTTTTATTCCATAAAAAGTAAACAACCCAGAAGGTTAGTATAGTAAGTAAGTAAGTAAGTAAGTAAAGTGTATTTGTATAGCACCTTTCACAGATAAAAATCGCAAAGTGCTTCACAATAAAATGTAATACAATACGACAAATTAAAATACAAGAACATTTAAATACAAATAGAAAACAAAACAAACAACCACAAAAAAAACCTCAGCTAACTAAAAGCCTGCTTGGATAGCAGAGTCTTCAATTGCTTTTTAACAGATTCGACAGAATTCACACAACGTAGAGAGGGAATGCAAGTCATTCCACAGCCTAGGAGCCGCTGCTTGGAATGATCGGTCCCCTCTAGTTTTAAAAATGAGTGCAGGGAACCACTAATAGCCTCTGACCTAATGACCTCAGACTACGGGTGGGAGTATGAAGCTGTATCAAGTCAGAGATGTAGGGAGGAACTTGACCGTGCAGGGCTCTAAAAGTCAGGAACAGGATTTTAAATTGAATTCTATACTGGACTGGTAACCAGTGAAGTGCCGCTAAAAACAGTTGTGATGTGTGCTCTTTTGTTAATGGGAGTTAGCAGAGTTCTGAACAGCCTGGAGACGGTAAAGCTCCTTCTTACTCAAACAGGTAAAACGACTGTTACATAGTGTTAATTTCGTCAGACGAGACGAGACTAAATATGTTCGTCAACGACCTTTTTTTCCATGACTAAGACGAGACGATGACGAGACTGCGCCAATGTCCAAAAACGCTGACTAAGACTAAATTAACATGCATTATTGTTGACGAAAAAAGACGAGACTAAAATGTTTTGCATAAAATAAAAACTAAGATAAAATCTCTCTTAATTTTCGTCTACAATCGTCTCTACTTTTTCATCATGAGATAGAATATTCAGCGGTTACCGAGACCCGGTGCTACGGCACCGACAGGTGCCCTAACGACCGTTATCTACCGGACCGAATAGCAATGCAGATTTTGGTGCCACTTAAATGCCTGCGCTTCTCTCTGATGCTCCTAAACGGACGTTAGAGTCAACCGAAACATCGCTGCATGGGGCGCTAGTTAACACTACACTTGGCAGCAGGTAACGTTAGCATACCGTTAGCTAGCAGTTGGAGTAAACACGGTTACAATCATTGACATATATAAAAGGGTTACAATCAGGGTTCTAAATTAGCACCGTTTACCAGCCAAATGCTGGTGAAATATGCAAGTGGCTGGTAGATTTGCTTCACTCACCAGCCAAAAAACCCAATGGTAATCTATTGAATGGCTGGTAATATTTGAACATTCATTAGCCATTTGGCTGGTAGACGAAAATGATAATTTTGAAGCCTGGTTACAATGCTGACAGCTAAACGGTGTAAAGGTTTGTCTCTATTTCACTGTGTAGGATTCCAACACGAGACGTACGACAGTCTGTAGCTGCCGTTGTCTGAAAAACAACACATATGTTGCGTTCACTTGAAATACGCCTCGCCAGTTTCGTGCTGCATTTATTTTATTGTAATCCTTTTCCAATGCAGTGGTTGTTTTTGTCGTTTACTGGTGAAATAAGGAAGAGGCTCAATATTTATATAACTTTATATAATTTATTTATTTTTATAACTATTTGACTGAAATGGTTATCAGAAATAATTTATTTAAAAAAAGACTAAAATGTTTTGACTAAAACTTGACTAAAATGGCGAGACTTTTAGTCGACTAAAACTCGACTAAGATACCTTGAGTTCTCTTTTGACTAAAACTAGACTAAAATGACAAGAATTTTAGTCGACTAAAACTTGACTAACAAAAATGTTTGGCACGAGACTAAGACTAAGACTAAATTAAAAATAGGTGACAAAATTAACACTACTGTTACAGTAATCTAAGCGTGAGGAAATGAAAGCATGAATGATCGTCTCCGACTCGCCCTTTGACACCAGTGTTCTTAATTTGGAAAAATTCCTCAGTTGGAAGAAACAGTTTCTAACTAATTGTTTACAGTGGTGCGCCAAGGACATTGCTGAATCAAAAACAACACCTAAGCTCCTGAGGCTCGCCTGGACAGACGAGCCTAAGTCACCAATATGCTGCTTTATCTGAGGGATTCTACCATAGACAGTATATAAACTGGACCAATAGATCCCGTTGCTCCGGACGGAGACCAGTGAAGGATATTAGAAGCACTTTTCCGGTGAGCGCTGAGCGTTACTGCGCAGCCTCCAACTGAGAGAGACGACGTAAATGTGACGTGATCAACCTGTCTGAAAGTTCTAAGTCTTCTGGTAGCTGTGCCAAGAGAAATCTCAATCATTCCGAGACGGAGAGCCTAGGTATACGAAAGGAGATAACATGAGCACAGGCTAATTATTGCTAACTAAAATGCTAGTTAACATTAGTAATTAAACTTAAACAGCTAATGTGAGTCGAAACTGCCTGCGAGCTTCTCCTGTACTATACGGTAATTCCTCTACTATGCAACAGTAAGTCACTTGGTTATGACACAATCGTTAGCCTATTTTTACAAAAACGTCTGTTACGGAGCCATAACGTGACATACAAGGTAATGGAGCCTTTTACACATTGTCGTGTTTCTTTAGAAATAAACAATGGACAAATAAAGTCTTTAAACGCTTCAGATGTAAAGTTATTCGCTGTCAAAGTTACGTCAAAATTAATGGCAGTCAATGGAATGCTAACGTCGGGTGATTGTTTGGTAGCATCAAAATGGCGCCATAGGACCTACAGGTTGTTGACAGACGCTTACCCCCTTGGATTCTACTTTCAGGGGCGACAATTAGTGTTTCCGTTTTATCTTAGTTTAGAAGCAAAAAGCTTCCACTGTTTGATACTAGTCAAGCAGTTAATTAAAGAAGACGAGCAGTACAACTTTGGGTACAGATGAGTACAGTTGGCATGCTATAACTTAGAGCAGTAGCTGTAAAGCTTTAAACAGATTAAACAGAACAGAAAAGCATACGCCTATCCCCAAAATGACTCATCAAACGTCATTTTATTAGCCTCACCTAAAGTCAGAAGATCAACATCGCCAGCAGGGAAATAACTGGATGAAGAAAGTAAGAGAAAAGAAAATGAGAGAACAACACCTGTGCAGGTTAACTTTATGATGGCAAGGTCATGGAAAAACATGGAGGCAGCTTCGGCCTTCTTGTGACAACGAAAAAGGTTTGGTATGCAATCAACAATCTCACTAAGGGCCCTATTTTAACAATCTAAGCGCATGGTGTGAAGTGTATGGCGCAGGTGCGTTTAGGGCGTGTCCAAATCCACTTTTGCTAGTTTGACGGCGGAAAAAAGGGGCTGTGCGCCGGGGGCATGGTTCAAAAGGGTTGTACTTAGTGTCTTCATTAATTCATAGGTGTGTTTTGGGCGTAACATGCAATCAACCAATCAGAGTGTCATCTCCCGTTCCCTTTAAAAGCCAGACGCGTTTACCTATCTCTACCTATCGATTGCTCTTCCTTCATCCTCCAACTACCTGGATGTCTGTCACAGTAATTTGAATCTGAATTGTGAGAACTGAATCTGAATTGTGAGAACTGAATGTGAAGATATATAGAGAGTTGAATTTTCAGTGAGGATCAAATTTTATTGGACTTCAGTTACAAACGAATAAATTCAATTTGAAATTATACTATTCAGATTCAGTTTTTCAATGCAATGATTCAAATTAAACAATACAATTTCAAATTACGTGATTCAAATTCAGTTTTTCAATGCAATAATTCAAGTTTAGCAATTCAAATTCAAATATAAATGATCCAAATTCAGTTTCTGGTGGCACATATTTCAGCCCATACCAATGCTACTTTGCAGGGAGTCCTGGGTACATTAAATAAAAACATTTGATTGTAATGGGCACACATGATAAAACTAAATGAGGCAGTATATGCTGTGCGTTGTCCAGCACACTCTCCTCTGTGTATCCTTTGCAATGCCCTGCACATTGAATAATTGTACTACTGTACAATATTGTATAGTTTGCTTTACAACTGAGATCAGTATACACTATAGAATTTCAATGATTAAAATACATATATCAATATTTCTGTATCTTTGACCCGTATACAATATTTTTTTCTAATTTACTCAAATTCTTAATTAGGATCCTATATTGCACTAGCCTTCTTGGTTTAGCCTCAAGAGTATGCCATTGTGTATTTCACTGCACAATTCGTATTGCCAAATAAAAACATTGAAATTTGACCTCATAAAATGTATTTTCAAACAATGAAAAGAAGGATTTGATTTTTTTTATTGAAATATTCTCATAAATGCAAACACAAATGGAAAATTAGATTTCAGTTTGATGAAATTATTTTTATTTTAATATTGGCATCTGTGGACTTCCATACCAACAACTGTGATCCAAAACAAACTATGCTGTAGGCTAAATAAGCGTTTGTTTGTGTGTGTGTGTGTGTGTGTGTGTGTGTTTGTGTGTTATAAACACACTGAGGGGGGGATGACTCGTGATCCTGTCACAAACAGAGTAAAAGAATAAGGACAATAAACCTACTGGCCACTTCACTCCAAAAAGATTCCAAGAACTTGTAGCCCAAATAAACTGAGTTACTGTTTTGACACACTCAAACTGTGCATTTCGATACACCTGTCCTAGCCATATAAAAGAATGTATCGAAATAATACAATACAAGAAAAACTAAAAGACAAAAAAGATATTAATGATTAAAAAACAAATCAATGGATGAAAACGTAGGGGCTTTAAGTACTTTGAAATGAGTTTTAAATTGCACCATCAGACTGCATGAATAGTGATAAGTTATTGGAAACACACACACACACACACACACACACACACACACACACACACACACACACACACACACACACACACACACACACACACACACAAAATCTTCTTGAGGCAAGATCTAATTCATAACCAGGGCAGAACATTGATTGACTGATGCAGCCTCATTGATCCTGTGCTGGCTCTTTCTGTTTGTGTGTGTGTGTGTGTGTGTGTGTGTGTGTGTGTGTGTGTGTGTGTGTGTGTGTGTGTGTGTGTGTGTGTGTGTGTGAGATGACACTGAATCAATGGAGTGTTCACAGACTATTCCCCGCAACAACACACATCCAGTCACAGTTCAAGCTCCTCTGATCGACGCTGACAACAGTGTCTGTATCACAATCAAATGAACTGTGATGCATTGGTGTAATGGGCGTGAAAGAGATGGCGCTCTCTATCACAAGTAATATCATCAGCGGTGCTCTGCCGTCATGCACACGTGGGCAACAATGTTTCCTTTTCTTTTATAAATTAATCCCACAGATCCTCAATTTAGGTGTGCGTCTTACTTACCGACAACACAGAGACAGCAAACACGCAGGCAACTCAGAAACCTCCACCCACCTAAACTCGTGAAGAGCGCTTCATATCTATTTTTCCAGTCCTCACCATGGATGTGTTTTAATGTTTTAATGTGTCCTGTCTGGATGTGGTATGATGCGTTTTAATGTAAATGTGTTTATTAGCTTTATTAGTTTATTAGTCTTTGCACGTGCAAACCAAAGACAAATTTGTGTTTTTCTGCACACAAAAAAGGGAGGCACCAAATTTGGCAGTTTCAAAATGCATACATAGGGGCTTCAAATTTGGAACGTTAAATTGTTAATGAAGCAGGTTTTGGTATGTTCTCCCTTTAGATGTTGCTCATTGTGAGAACATGTCATCTGATTACAGCTTCAGTGATATAAACAGCAAAAATACAATATTACTTTTTTTAATTACATGATTTAATTTACAGAGCTGAAGAATTTCCCACAACAAAAATGAACAATACACAAAGCTGAGCTGTATATGAACTGGCTGACTGTTCAATGCTGTATGAGTATGGGTCGGCTGTCTGTGAACAAACCTGCAACTTCTACATTTCCAATATATGTGTGTGTGTGTATGTGTGTACACGTATGTTTGTGTGTTATGACCTTTATCCTCTCCTGAGTATTTTCCTTCTCAGGCTGAGACTTTTGAACATCAAAAATCAAATCTGGTCAGTATCTCTGTATGCCTCGACACACACACGCACGCACGCACTCTACAGTGAGCCGTGGACACACACACACACACACACACACACACACACACACACACACACACACACACACACACACACACACACACACACACACACACACACACACACACACACACACACACACACACACACACACACACACACACACACACACACACAGCCACCTGTCTCTCCAGCCTCTATAGCCTGCAGAGAAGTGACTCATGAAATCAGTCAGCCAATCAGCCCCTATTCCTCCATGCCTGTCTCCTCTCTTCTTCTGCTATTCACTCTTAGTTCCCCCTTTTCATCCTCTTCTTTATCTCTCACTCTCCTCCTTCCATTCAAACTTATCCATTCATTTTGAAATAATCTACGTACCTGCGTATCAGTCAGCCCATTTATCTTAGAAGTTGGATACATTCTGACATGCACAGGAGCTGGTATTATCCACATACTGAAGTGTATCTCCTAAATTCCAGCAGGCCTCTCTCTACGAAGCAGTTTTATGCAGACTTTCAGCTATTTCATATCATGGCAATCTGCTATTTTTTGGTGTATAAGTGGAAATATTGACCTGATGGCTTGGTGTCTACTAAGTGCTAGTTAGCATGTGGCTACTATACCTGCTGCCTTGAGGGGATGCCATCTCCCCTCAGCCCTCACATCTTGCGGGGAGCGGAGGGTGTTTGTGTTGTGTTTAAATAAAATGTTTTAACTTTAATTCATTTTAAAATTGTGTACAAATTAAGTACAGAACACAGAGATTCAACATATTAAAGGCACATTATGCAAGATTTGTACCTTAATATAATATAATAGCTTCGAAGTCATTCCGATGGTAAACGAACTCGTAGTAGGGCAAATCATCCCAATAGCAACGCAGGTTTGGGAGATGGCGCCCCGCCAAAATCTCTCGAGAATCACAAATCAGTTCTGCGGACATCCGCTACACCCCCCAGAACCTTTTGGACATCGGTGACCAGCAACAGATATGCATTTCGAGTGTCTTTCATTATACGCACAACATCCCAGACGACATTGCAAGACCGCTGGGCTCTCCATCATACATACATCTTGTCGGGAGGGGATCAGGCCGTGAGTGCAGAGACAGCTCTGCATGAGTGGTGTTTACGACAGTAACATTAAATACAAGTGCTCCACAGCAACTCCAGAGGAAGCTGTTTGACAAAAAACAGAAACTGCATAGTATACCTTTAACCAAGTTCAGAACTTTGGATTGAGCCAAGCTGGCTGTTTCTCCCTGCTTCCAGTATTTATGCTAAGCTAGGTAGCGACAGCTACAGGGTTAGCATGCTTTGCACAATTAAATTAGGTTCATATTCATTTAAGAAATACGCATATTTAACTAAAGGCTCTCTCTAAGTTTCGGTGAACAGCGCAAAGATTTTTGGCTGATTCTTTATACATTTCTAAAGCTTCACTTGTTATGTATCGCCATCAAGAGAAAAGCCCGCATAATTGATTACGTGTCATCTCATGTTAAATCTGCAAATCAAGAAAGAAGGAAAAGGGATAGAAAGAAAGCCAACAGGGCAAACAAAAACATAGAAAAGCATAAACAAAAGGGAGAGAGGAAGAGAGCTGCTGAAAAATCAAAGTAACTCTGATGATTCTTTATAGGCTGATTGAATGTCCTTGTTCCAACAATAATGAAACTGTATCCACTGCCAATCTTTTTGGCATTTTACAGCACGGCTGTGTATGTCTGTGATAGCAGCCTTTACTGTATGAAGAGTTGAGCTTTTTCCAACCCATGCAGTTACACTCGGTTACACCTTTAAACAAGCACCAGGTCCCTCCCTCCTTCCCTACCTACACACCCCCCTCCCTCCCCTTTCTCTCCTATTTCTCCTCCACTCATCCTGGTAATCCCTCTATCACATTGTCTGTAATCTTGGCCCATATTATTATCCTATTACTGTGACACACAACTGCACATATTCTCCACAATGGTACACACACATACTGTATGTGTATACGCAAAGGCCGGGAGTTTCATTTAAACATTGGGGGGGGAGGGGGCACATATTTAGTGGGGGATCTGGCGGTCATTCCCCTAAAAAAATGTAAGAGTCAAAACTTAATTTTCGTCATTCTGCTGAATTTATATGCACCAATTCCAATACCCACTGACTTACAGACGTCTCTTTACCCATGTAAGTCTATGGGGAAAAGTATACTTATACATGCACCTGTTCTAAATAAACCAAATAACATTTCAAAGATATTTTCAAAGCATCAGAATGTGAAGGTTGCTGCAGGGTTTGAAAGCACTCACCTACAACTCAATTGCCTGTGTTGAGTAGTGAGAAGCCATTGAGGGATCGTATCCGTTGCGGGTGCCTTTGGTGGAGTGAGACTCGGAATGATTCAGGGGGCACAGATCAGGACAGGAGCCCTAGAGAATACAAGAAACTTCAATCAGAACAAATATTTGCTTTGGATACTTTTTTTTTTGTAACCCTCCTGTTGTCCTTGGGTCAAGTCTGACCCCTTTTCAAAGTTTTCTATATCAGAAATGTGGGTTTCTTTCAACAAAATTGACCAAAAATAACACTGATTGTTCAAAGCAGGGCTCTTCGCAATTAAAATTTAAAAATTAAAAAAAAAAAAAAAAACGTCAAAGAATGTTGACTAAATGTGACAAAAGCACCAAAAACATTGAAAAAAAGCGACTGAAGGCATTGAAAGCCTAGAAAACAGCAGAATAAAACTTTGAAAAAACCTCAAACAAGGCACTAACAATGTTTTAAAAAGCGACAAAAATGTAAAAAATAAACCCCATCAAAAATGTCGAAAAAAGTGTTGATTTTCAGTTTTGACCCGGGAGGACAACACGAGGGTTAAGTTCGGTATGTAACAGGTCTGCATTGTTAGGTTCTGCTGTCACACTCATACAACACTGACTAAAAAGGTCTCAATATCTCCAGCCTACTCTGCTTTTATATATTAAAAGGTGCAGTAGGTAGGACTTATAAATAGAGCTGGGCAATATATCGATGATATATCGATATCGGGATATGAGACTAGAGATCGTCTTAGATTTTGGATATCGTAATATATCATGATATGACATAAGGGTTGTCTTTTCCTGGTTTTAAAGGCTGCATTACAGTAAAGTGATTTCATTTTCTGAACTTACCAGACTGTTGTAACTGTTCTATTATTTGCCTTTACCCACTTAGTCATTATATCCACATTACTGATGATTATTCTTTTTATATCTCATTGTGTAAATATTTTGTGCAAGCACCAATAGTCAACACTACAATATCGTTGCGTTATCGATATCGAGGTATTTGGTCAAAAATATTGTGATATTTGATTTTCTCCATATCGCCCAGCCCTACTTATAAAACTAACTTTCTGTCATATTTGCTGAAACTGACGCTATGTTCCAGTGGAACTACATGAAGCAGGTAATAATAAATTAAAAAAGTCCAGCTCCTCTGGCACCACCTACAGCCTGTAATGCGATTTGCAAAAATCCACCGCTCCCTGTTCAGATGCACCAATCAGGGCCAGGTGGGGGTGTCTAACTGCGTGTCAATCGCTGCTCATGCACACGCATTCATTCTCCCTAGTGGGGGGAGGGGCTTAGGAGACCGTTTTGGGCTTTAGCGGAAATGGGGGAGAGGCTCAGAAGTTGTCGATGTTCAAATATTTTGGCTAAATCCTGGATCTTCGCAATCCTACCTACAGCAATTTTAACGGCGATTGAAATAAAAGCACTACAACCTAAACCGGCGCAAAAACAAAACTGACTCGGTGCTGCGTGACAAACGTTCAGCTTGTTTAAAACAGTTGTGTGGGGGCTGACACTGATTGAAACATTCTCCACCCGGGGGCTTACTGAAGGGGCTGGGATTGTTCAGTGCTGCAAACCCGTATAGGCCTACTCCACTGGCTGCTGCTGATAACAGCTCCCATACATACTTGCTGCCCTTATCACTTCCTGCACATGCTCAAATGGAACAAGCTATAACCATGACGCTGGTGCATTCTAACTGTTAGGGCTGTGGTTTCAGTTTGTGGTTTTTCCAGTTTTTTTAATTTTTTTTATTCATTCCCTGTTTGTTCACCGTTTCCTGTTTTTGC
The DNA here is from genome assembly GCF_010015445.1 of Perca fluviatilis. Classification (NCBI taxonomy): domain Eukaryota; kingdom Metazoa; phylum Chordata; class Actinopteri; order Perciformes; family Percidae; genus Perca; species Perca fluviatilis. The sequence goes on from NC_053114.1 coordinate 6,713,735, forward strand.
TGTATTCTCATTCCTTGTTCATGGTTCTTTTCATTCTCTGTTTTGGTTTCCCGGTTCTCTCCTTGTGTGTGTTTTTGATGCCTTCATTTTTCTTATTTTATTTCGTAGTGTTTTTGTCATTGTCTCCCCGGCCCCGATGTGGCTCATCGGTTCATCAGTCCTCTTGTCACCCGCCCCTCGTTACTGCCCTCATTACCTTGTGTATTTAGTCTCTGTGCTTTCTCTGTCTGTTGTCGGATCGTTGGCATTCCCTGCGTCTCTCCCTGTGGAGTTTATTCCTTGTAGTTTCCTTGCGCTCCTTAGTTTTCACTGTATTGATTTTTGTTTGGATCTCGGTTGCCAGATTTTACCTGCCTGCTTTAGGACACCTTTTGTTTGTAGCTCCATTCTTCATTTTGGGTCCAAGCCTGCTATTACACAAACCTTGACAATAACGTTGTTATGGCTAACGTGAATTCAATCTGGTTGGTTTGTCTCTACATCGTTGTTCCTTTTTGAAAGTGCTAGGATCCTAATTAACACACTGTTTTGTAATATAACGTTACATAAGTCCACTCAAGATCTCATCTGAACAGTAGCTGTCATTCCAAAAACTTTTAAAGTTTAAAAGTTTTACAGCCAACTTAATAAAATGTCGGTTTTTATTTGGGCTCGAGTCTATAACTACAGTTAATGGGTACGGGCACGGAGATGAAGAGCGTGAACCGGCTTGGTTAGCATGATTAGCTCCGGTTAGCGGTCAACTGCGGGAACAAACCGACTGACTGACTGATGCCGTTCCGGGCGCTTTCACAGCGGTGTAGCCGCGGTGTTTTTACGTTTCATCAGTACAGTCAATCCCACGGAAAGCCACATCACTAAAAGCAGCGTGCTACTACCAGCTTCTGAGCCTGGAGTAAACCTCAGGGGGAGGGGCTGGAGGCCGCTGGTCTGTCTGCATTATAAAAAAAAAATACATTGTTGATTGAAAAAATGTTTTTATCTACCTGGGTGGGTCACAATCTGCCTGGGCTGGGCGCCCAAGTATAACCTATGTATGGGAAACATTGGGCGTCTGGGGGTCCTCCACCAGTAAATTTTCAGCGTCAAATACTTAATTTCTTGCATTCTGATACATTTTTAGGCACTGATTTATGGGGAATGCATTTATGTTTAAAGAAAACAAAACATTCTGGTGGCAGGTAACAATTAGAAGTAGGGGTACAGCATAGTATCGCAATATTTTCCGTGGCTATACTGTATCGATACGCAGACGCCAAGTGAATGTATGTATGAAATGTATCTTTTTAGATAAAACAGATGTTGACAAAGTTTCCTTTTGGGGACATAATTTGAAATTGTGAAAAATTTGAAGTTGGAAAAAAGGTAATTAATTGCAATATATCACAGAATATCGCAATATGTTTAAAATCGCAACAATATCGTATCGTGACATAAGTATCGTGATGATATTATATCGTAAGGCCTCTGGTGATTCCCACCCCTAATTAGAAGTATAAAATACAATGGAATATAATGCAGTAAGTGTCACGTCTCGTCCCTGTGTCAAGTTTCTGTGTTTAGTTGGTTTCATGTTTGTGTAGTCTCTCTGTTCTCTTATGTGTTGTCTTGTTTTACTTCCTGTCTTTTGGTTTTCCCGCCTTTGTGATTGTCTTTCACCTGTTCACCAGCTCATGTGTCACCTGCCCCTTGTTAACTCTCGTTTACTTGTGTATTTAGTCTTGGTGTTTTCTTTGTGTCTTGTCGGATCATTGTCTTGGATTGTGGTGTTGTGTACTGTACTGTTGTGTCGTGTCGTGCGTCTCTTGTCTGGTATGTTGTCGGTGTTCCAGTTTGTTCCATGTTCCTGGTCTTTTGTAACCCTCAGTACTTTTTGGAAATATTTTTCCTGTTTCTTCAGGACTCTTTTTGTTGTACACTTTGCTTTATTAAATCTTTGAACTCTACACTGCTCCATGTTCTCTGTATTTGGGTCAAAGCCTTGCCACTCCCGTAGATAGTAAGGGGGCTTTCCCATCCGGGACCTTGGCCTACTGCACTTGACCAAAAAGTCCAGTTTCTTTTATTAATATGAAAAGGACTTGACAGTAACTTTTTCCCCAAGGACCATGTTTTGCTCCGAAGTTGAACAATTTAGGAGTGACTAACATAAACTGCTATTACTGTTGTAGCTAATTTGTAAAATAATACAATCACAAAGAGTTACGAAGTGTAATGTTTTCAAGTTTGAAATACATTCTATTGATCAATAAATTATTAGTGATGTTGAATGCTGAAAATCAGACGCCTTGGCGCTCGTGATTTTCCTTTGGCGTTGGTTAAATCCTCTTTGTGGGGCGTCAAAACTTTATCTATGCAGGAAAAACCCTGAATGTAGGGGAAAAAAAACATGGACGCTACAAGAACATGCGTTGTATTTTATCGCTCAGAGCATTTAAACAATTCCAGTATTTATTTCCAGTTTGAAGTTTAATGTATGGTTTTTGTTCCAGACAAGTTGCTGCACCAGTTACATTCCCTAAAACCACTAACCAACCTAACCAACTAACCACTGTCGATCTTCCCATATTAACTCCGCCAGGAAGTAAAATGCAAACCAATTCTTTAATGTACAAATAAAGTAGGCATAATTTGTAGTAAATGGGCTTGGTCCTTTTTAGAAAGGAAAAAGCATTTTAACACTGGATGTGAGACTGAATGACTTGTGAAAATGAATATTTTTGCGGTGATAGCAGCAAAGACAGACAATGAGAGAAACTGAAAGACAAAGAAAGAAAGCAGTAATAGAAGTGTGTAAGAATAAGAAAACCAAAAGTGGTGGAGTTTGCGATTAAAAATAAGAGCATTTCAGACGCTCATCTCTTTGTTTCACACACACACACACACACACACACACACACACACACACACACACACACACACACACACACACACACCAACACACACACACACACACACACACACACACACACACACACACACACACGCCTCTCCCCAGTCCGCCCCAAGGCTAACACTTGGGAAAGCGTCAGTCTGTCTGCTCATAACTATCTGTCACAGATAACAGTGGGGATAAACACACACACACACACACACACACACACAAACTTGCACTCCCACGCTCACCCACAAACACGTCCCTGGACAGCTGGGCCACAGACAGACAAGACACTCCGTCTCCAGCCCCATATCAGATGATTGCATGCATACACTATAAACACTCACATCCATAACCACTCTTATTTATTTATATTCCCATCACAAGAGAGCCACAATAAAGTGGATTCGTGAAGTATCTAAATACATTTATAAAACGGAGCATTTTGAACACAAAAAAGTGACTTCCTGAATCTGAAAGCAACGTGGAGAAAACTGGGGTATCATATCACTGAATGAGACTACATGAAAGCCTATTTTCATGCAGCACAAATACACTGTGTCACTGTGACAGCAAAATGCCAATTATGTTCATTTGGCAGCTTGTCATGACTTTTTCCCTGCTCTGAAACAGGCAGGGCAGCCGGCCAGAGAGACGTGTTAATGCAAACTGGGTGATGCAGCGTAATGTGGGTATAAAACTTGCATGCCCCGCTCAGGATGAACAACCTTAGTGTTGATCTGACTTTTCATCTAGAGCCATAATCACATTAGAAAACTGATGTCAGCATGTAGCTCAAAGCACCGCTGTGCACAGTTTGGCAGTTTAGCGAGACTACAAACTGCAATGGGCAAAGCAACTCTGTGAAAGAAAAAAAAAAAAGCAGTGGCTAGATTTGTCCAGTTTTCTGTAAGGTTGCAATCCAACAATTAAAGCCTGGTTTTTATAATGTCTTATTGATACTTTTTGGTAAAGGGTCTGACGAGCATGTGCCTGATCTGATTTGATCTGATGAGCAACCTCCTGGTCTCCAACAGGTTTCAAAAGCATTGCATTTTGTCGTTAGTTAGGGAAAACTCAGGGGCAGCTGGACTCTGGATAAGTAAACAAGGTTCGGACAAGCATTTAATGAATCTCAATCGAAAAGAATTAGGATTAAGCACTACAGTTTAACCACAGTGTAGTGTCATTTAGTGCCATCCCAACTCTGAAGTTCCTGTCTTCCTGAATGTGTATTTTAACTCCTGTTGGACATACATGATTACATATTACCAAATAAGATATTTCTTCACTCATCTATGTATTTGTGAAGATGCTATTGGATCATGTACAACAACTATTCCTACCTCCCTAACAAGTCAAGTTGTACTGTAGGAAGCCCAGATACCAAGCTGCACATTTATTTGTGACAGTCTGGGTCAAAGAACATCTTATCCAGTGTTTCGACTGCCATTTTTGCGAGTATGAATGTGACTGAGTGAGTGAGTGAATGTGTAAGTACGTGTATGTCACTTCCTTCCCTGGCCTTGGCAGGATGGGAGTTTTTGAGGCAGCGCCGTCTTATCAAACAGCCGTTATGTCTCCCGTCATCTATGGAGACACAGAGCTGAACTTCTACTCTGCCTGAGATAGGGTATGCCCTACTGCTGTACTAATGTTGGACTCTGACCTGAATGAGACCTGGGGTACCACTGTCTCGACTTATACTTGTGCGTTGGTGTGTGCGTTGATCTCTTTAAAGGTCCCATGGCATGAACATTTCACTTTATGAGGTTTTTTAACATTAATATGAGTTCCCCTAGCTTGTCTATGTTCCCCCAGTGTCTAGAAATGGCGATAGGTCTAAACCAAGCCCTGGGTATCCTGCTCTGCCTTTGAGAAAATGAAAGCTCAGATGGGCCAATCTGGAATGTTGCTCCTTATTAGGTCATAAGGAGCAAGGTTATCTCCCCTTTCTCTGCTTTGCCCGCCCAGAGAATTTGGCCCACCCATGAGAGAGAGACATCATGGCTTTCAAACGAGCAAAGTGGCAGTTGGTCAAGGCCACACCCTCAACCTTGCCCCCCCCTCTCTCCTCCTCAATAGCTGCAGACACAGAAATGGCACATCCTAAGTAAAGCTCATTGTGGGACTGGCTCTAGTGGCTGTAATTCTGCACCAAGGCTGAATTTCGGGAAAGAGACTTCAGATACAGTATTAGGGGACCACTAAGGTCTATATAAAAGCATCCAAAGAGCACCATGTCATGGGACCTTTAAGAGAATAGCAGGGCCGGCATGTGTGTGTGCGTGGGGAGTGTGTGGTAGAGCAAGTGAGAGAGTGACGCGATTAGCTCCAGTGCTTTCTGACCACGTTAGGAAATCTGTAGCAGGAAAAGTTAACCCTCTACTTGATTTCATGTTGTTTACGGAGAAGGTGAACCAGGAAATGAGTCGGGGGGAAATGCAACGCTACCAAGCCACAGGCGAGCGAGTTACATTTTTCAAGAAGTGCACGTCAGGCTACGGCGTGGGGTCCGGTGTAGTGTTTCTACATACGTAGCCACGGCATAGATTTAAAGTTGCAGTAGGTAAGACTTATAAAACTGACTTTTTGTCATATTTGCTGAAACTGACCCCATGTCCCAGTAGAACTACATGAAGCAGGTAATTAAAAAAATAATCCTGCTCCTCTGGCACCACCTACAGCCTGTAGTGCGATTTGCAAAAATCCACCGCTCCCTGTTCAGATGCACCAATCAGGGCCAAGGGGGGTGTCTAACTGACCTTCGCAATCCTACTTACGGCACCTTTAATGCGGAAGCATAAATCACGCTTCACAGCATGAGTTCGTAAGCTGGAAATTCTTCCACATTAGTTGCAACAGAGACAAACAACACCACATGGTCCATCAATCATATTAGGGTGCTTTTCACATCTTCCCCGAGGAAGTGCGCCGGGCTTTGAAGCAAATTATACATAGTGGCCAAACAGTGGAATTGCAAATCCGGGCCCGTCACGCGATGCCCTCTGGCCCAAAAATACTTTTTCCCAAAGACTTACATGGAGGAATAGACATCTGTAAATCAGTGGATACATTTTTTTGTATGCAAAAAGACTAGTCTGATAAAATGTGGAAAGTCTAGAAGTGTGACAGTGTAACCATCATAATGACTAGTTTTAGTGAGTAACAAATCCACCATTGACATGGATGCACACTGTCACACTGTTGTACCACATTATGGGGCCTGGATCCCAGCATTAGCTTCTAACAAGTCCTTCCAATCACACAAATGTACGTACATAGAAACACACTCACGAAGCCCACTTTATGTATTACACTTGTATTATCGCAGAATTTTGTCCCAAGTTCTTTACTGTGTGGGTATTTTACCCAGCTAAAGACTTTCACCAGCTATATTTAGACTGCTGATTAGAGATGTTCCGATAACGATACCAGTATCGGTATCGGCTCCGATACTGCCTAAAACGCTGGTATCGTCATCGGGGAGTACTGGAGTTTATGCACCGATCCGATACCACGTAATAAAGCCCTAGAAAATCTACGTTAAAGTAGTTTATTTATGTTCTTTTTCCGTTATAACTGACAATAAATGATAATAAAAGAAAGTTCTGGCATTCACTGTTTGTGTTTGTTCATGTTTCACAAAGAGTTTAACCTGAGTGAGACCGACAACAAAGATAGAAATCATATCACATCCATACAGGGATAGTAGTATACAGTTGTTAATAAAGTGTGTCATAAAATATATGACACACTGGTATCAGATCGGTACTTGTAAACGGCCGATACGCAAGTTCAGGTATCAGAATCGTCATCGGGAAGCAAAAAATGGTATCGGGCCATCTCTACTGCTGATAGCGAGCCCTTAAATCCTCCTGGTTGAAGACCAATTCCTGAAGTCATGAGGTGTTTGATTTACATTAATTACATTAACGTATGTGCCCATACGGCTAAGTTAGATGGATGACACTGACCCCAGAACTTGACAGCATTCGAGTACTGGCAAAAAGGTTACCTACTACACATGAAATCTGGGATATTTCTGATTCTGTAATTGAAAAATGGGATGAAAAACTATTGATCTTTTTTTATTTAGTTATTCAAAATGTATACACAAAAAATATTGAATCCTATTGAATCGGAAACCGAATCCATTTTAAAATGCAGCCTAATTGAATTTTATCAAAATTGAATTGAAAGAATATGTAGAAAAGTATTCAAAAAGGGGGAAAAAAATTAAAACTATTCCCACTGTTCAACACATAATTATTGGGAATTACTACTCTATAAAACGTACCTCAACAGTTCCATCCCTCAGCGGTGAAGCTGGACACAGACAGACTTCACACACACACACACACACACACACACACACACACACACACACAACACAGTGGGTAGCACTAAATCCTTGGCAATTGCTACAGTCTGAAAGAAAGGGCTTTCAAAGTTCAAAGCTGGAGAAGGACATGCCTTTATCTAGATTGGATGTAGGAAAGAAGAGAAAGGAAGGAGGGACGAAGGAAGGAAGCTAGTAAGGAAGTAGGGAGCTAGAAAGGAAGGAAGGAGGGAAAGGGGAATGGTCAATGAACACCATCTGCCAGTGCTGGGATGGACCACTGAGCTGTCTACAGATATTACAGAGACTGGCGCCTGTCAAGTGTGTGTGTGTGTTTGTCAAAGACAGAGACAAACACAAATGTACACACACACACACACACACACAACACACACACACACACACACACACACACACACACACACACACACGTCTGTGGCACTATCTTTGTGGGGAGCCTTCATTGACATAAAGCATTCCCTAGCCCCTTACCCTAACCTTAACCATCACAACTAAATGCCTAGCCTTAACCATTACCCTCACCCTAACCATAACCTAATTCTATCCCTAATCCTACAACCAAGTCTTCACCCTCAAACAGCCCTTTAAACTTGTGGGGTCCAGCATTTTGGAAACCTAACTCCGCCAGATGGATTGCTTCGCATTTGCTCGGCATATCCATCTGGGAACCTTCCGTTGGAGAACTTTTGGGAAGGGGCGAAAATACTGGTTAGCTGATTGGATAAACCATCTGTCTATCACCACCTATGGTCAAGGTCAAGGTCAAGGAGTCTTTATTATCCCCGAGGGGCAATTTGTTGTGCAGCAATAGAATGCAACATAAACAACACATAAGCCATACAAATAACAGACACTATCAGCTACGTTAATGGCACTATGTTGGTGATAGACGGGCCAAATCAACCAATCAGATCAACGAAGCGTATGAAAATACAACCACAAGCCAGACTACCCCTGCTGCTGCAGGCAAAGCATAGCTCGTTAGCTCAGCAAGCGAGCAACATGTCGGTAAAGGATATTTGCCGTTTGTGTAACGAGAATTTACGAATAAAAGACCATTTCAGGTTCCCGGTCCATATTCCAAAAGAAGGATCCAAGAGAAAAAAGCATTAGCGGGTGGCTAACAGAATTAGGGCTACCGCTGTCTGAAAATACTGGTTAGTTGATTGGATAAACCATCGGTCTATCACCACCTATGTTGGTGATAGACGCTTCCCTTTGCGTCACACCTAAACCCGCCTCAAAACCAACGCTGATTGGTCGGTTGTTTGGCAAACGGCTCCAAATGTTCTCTATCTCAAGATGCCAGACTGATCTAAGAGTGGAAAACTGGAGCTCGCGAGATCAGGACGGTCTCACGAGACTAGCATTTTGGCCTCACAAAGCAAAGTAGACAGGACTCCCGGTTTTCGGATCCCACGAATATAGTTAAACAAGACACACACACACACACACACACACACACACACACAAACAAACACACATCAGTAATCTGACCAATACCTGCAGCACAGCTCCAGTGCTCAAGATTATTAAACTGCAGGGATTTGGGCAGCAGTTGTGAATCGGCGTTATCAGGGACATGGCTTGACATTTGGACCAAAAAGAAATTCAAAGATTGTCGGTTGTAATTGCCGCCAAAGTTGCCCTTCTACACGCCCCCTCAAAATGCTGCCTGCCTCTCCCCATCTCCGGGCCGCCTTTCTTTCCATTACTTTTCACAAGTTTCATCTAGTACAAAAACATTTTAATTATTAATGACGCACGCATTGATTTTGACATCAAACCAGTTCCGCGCACATCCTACCACCACCACCACGTTCTCCTACTCTCTCAGTTTCAATTGAAATCATTGCTGCTGCTTCATGTACATGAGACAGGGACTTCACAAATTTGCAAAACAAGGAGGTGACAAAATGAATTATAGTCAGTCATAATCACATTAGAGGGGATTAACCATTAGGGGTGTGCAAAAAAAAATCAATTCACATTCGTATCGCGATGCAAGCTCTACCAATTCAAAATCGATTCGTAGAATTTTTTTAATTTTTTGTTTTGTTAAATTGTAGGTCTACTGCAATCACATGGGAAAAGTAACTACATTGACATACTGTGATTTTTTTTTTAAATAGAGAATCGTTTTTGAATCGAATCGTGAGCCTAAAAATCAATATTGAATCCAATCTTGACATTTTCTTAGTCGTGCACCCCTAGTAACCATCTTCAATGTGTTGTTATATACTGTGAGATATTGTGCTTTTAATTGTGCTTTAATGCTAGTTTTGGAAATATTTGCCTCCACTCTAAACTTAAAAATACTTAATGCTTAAAAGGTCCCATGGCATGAAAATTTCACTTTATCAGGTTTTTTAACATTAATATGAGTTCCCCCAGCCTGCATATGGTCCCCCAGTGGCTAGAAATGGTAATAGCTGTAAACCGAAATCTGGGTATCCTGCTCTGCCTTTGAGAAAATGAAAGCTCAGATGGGCCGATCTGGAATCTTCTCCTTATGAGGTCATAAGGAGCAAGGTTACCTCCCCTTTCTCTGCTTTGCCTGCCCAGAGAATTTGGCCCACCCATGAGAGAGAGGCATCGTGGCTTTCAAACGAGCAGTGTGGCAGTTGGCCAAGGCCACACCCCCACTCTCCACCTTGCCCCCCACCTCCTCAATAGCTACAGTCACAGAAATGGCACATCCTAAGGAAAGCTCATTGTGGGACTGGCTCTAGTGGCTGTAATTCTGCACCAAGGCTGAATTTCGGGAAAGAGACTTCAGTTACAGTATTAGGGGACCACTAAGGCCTATATAAAAGCATCCAAAGAGCTCCATCTCATGGGAACTTAAAGGTGGGTCCCATGAGATAATGAGTGTCTACAAACAGGAGTCCCAAGGCGGCAATGATGACAAATATCTAGGGCTGTCCTGAATACCGTTTTCGGGGCTTTAAAGCTTCGGACAGAAACATTGGAATATATCTGAATGTTCGAGGGTGGGGTTAATGATATGACACAAACGTGTCTCACATCATCCGGGCGAAAATGTGCTGGCAGACTGACGAAACGGTTACTAATCTTCTCATCTGACTCGCGGAGAAAAAGCCAAAACAAGCATATTTCCCCAAACGTCTGAACGTTCCTTTAAATTCCACTCCTTATCTGTGGTCATGCTGCAACAGAAACTCAGACACACAGGCAGCAGCAGCTGCTTTATCACGCAGCTCATCGACATCACGGCTGCGGGAATATAACAGGCCTATTATGCTAGAACGTCTCTGCATGTGATTCCCCATCATGGTAATGTAAGAACTAACAACTTGCTTCACACCCAAACTCACGAAAGCAGATTTATATCAGGAGAACTGTTTCAGATACGTACTTTTTAGCCTTAGGCCACAAAAACACAGGAGGGGAAAGGATTCCCGAGATAAAGGCCAGGGATCACATACACGCAAACAGGCGGCCCACCTCCCTACCACTCATACGAACTGTCAAAGTGTGACAGGCCATGACGCAGTACTGACAGGACTTTAGGGTAGGAAAGGCAGTACGGAACAAAGAAAATTCAGCTGGGCATGGTGTCCACACACCAGTTTCTATACACACCCACACAAAGAAACACAGCTGATGAGGATAGACGCTGTGTTGCTTCGGTATGTTGGCTTCTACCATAATCTATTTTTATTACTGCCCTCTACTATACACCGTGTAGCTAAAATTTGGATTTTTTAGACCAGGGCTTCTCAAAGTCCAGACCAAGGTCCGAACGGCAAGTCAATCCGGAACCAGCCCTTATTTGTGTTACGAACACAATACCTTATGAGGTGTAACGTTTTCCATTTTTAAATGCGTTGTGTTGATCTCGTGCATCCCAAATCTGCCACAGATGCTCTCCTCGGTACTCTACCCTCCTCTCTAGACTCTCTCTGTCTTCTTACTTCACGGTGAGCCCTCCCCAGTGCCGTGGTTGTCTGACTCAGTGCGTGCTGGGAGACCAACTATACGGGCAGCGGAAAGGAAATCAAAACACCCTGACGACCTGCTTACCTATCAGTCTCTTCCCTCATCCTTCACTGCCTCTATTTCGGCAGCCAATAGCTCTGTCAGACCAAAATTCAATCCTCCTTTTCCAACCCCAAAAAAACTCTTCTCCCTCTCTAACCTCCTTGGTAATCATCAGTAATATGGATACAATGACTAAGTGGGTAAAGGCAACTAATAGAACAGTTACAACAGTCTGGTAAGTTCATAAAATGACATCACTTTACTGTAATGCAGCCTTTAAAAACCAGGAAAAGACAACCCTTATGCCATATTGTGATATCCAAAATCTAAGACGATATCTAGTCTCATATCCCGATATCGATATAATATCGATATATTGCCCAGCTCTAGATGACATTACTCTTCTTATTCTTTTTTTTTTTTTTTCTCACAATATATTTTTTTTTTTTTTTTTTTTTTTTTTTTTTTGTATTTTTTTTTTTTTTTTTTTTTTTTTTTTTTTTTTTTTTTTGGGGGGTTACATGAACCTACGGTCAGATTGGTGCCCTCTTGCTTGTTATATAAAAAAGAATGATTTGGTATTGACTGATTCCTCTATGGAGAGTGTCACATATAGACAGTCTGACGCAGGGGACAGCCGGCCAGCACCATGCTATCCATCACACTGAGGAGGGAGAGACCTGGGAGTAAAGCTCTACAGCAAATCACCAGACCATAAAACACACACACACACACACACACACACACACACACACACACACACACACACACACACACACACACACACACACACACACACACACACACACACACACACACACACACACACACACACACACACACACACACACACACACACACACACACACACACACACACACACACACAGGGCTATGACGATAACCGCATCACCGCATTTCTTATTCATTTATTTTATTTAACTTTTTGCTGGTAAAAGTTCCAGGAGAACTGACGTGTGATATGAAATATAATGAAAACAATAATCATTGTTTGGTTATCCTCATGGCTGTCTTCTATCCTATACCAGATTATGGAAGACAAAAAAAAAAACAAGATGGACAGTCCATTAAATATATTTTGTGTGTCCGATTATTCTGAATTATTCCTACTTGTATTTAATAATACACGGCAGGGAAGGCAAAGACATTCCTCCGTACTTAGCTGAGGTTGACACGTTAATGTTACCGCTGCAGTGTTTTACAATAGACCTTTTTCACCGCAGACATGTTGACATGTCATAGTAGGAAAAGCACAGGTGTACCCATTAATGATGGCTGCATTCCACTTAGGAGAGGCCCTGGTATTAAACCATTAATGATGGCTGCATTCCACTTAGGAGAGGCCCTGGTATTAAACCATTAATGATGGCTGCATTCCACTTAGGAGAGGCCCTGGTATTGTGCATGCTGACTCACTGAAATAGCTTACTGGGACACTTGATGGAATTGAGCCATCGTTAAGGTTATCAATTTCAGCTGTGCTTTTCCTACTATGACAAGTCAACACGTGAAAAAGGTCCATAGTATCATCATGCAATGCCAGATGTGCCTGCCAAAGGTTACTCAACTGGCAGCATTCAATAACTCCACATCTAATCTGCAGAAGCATGTTTTGGTAAGTATTTGTTCATTGGTACTTCAAACTAGAGCTGGGCAATATATCGATATTATATCGATATCGTGATAGGAGACTAGATATCGTCTTAGATTTTGGATATCGTAATATCGTAATATGACATAATTGTTGTCTTTTCCTGGTTTTAAAGGCTGCATTACAGTAAAGTGATCATTTTCTGAACTTACCAGACTGTTGTAACTGTTGTATAAGCCTTTACCCACTTAGTCATTATATCCACATTACTGATGATTATACAGTATATCAAAAATCTCATTGTGTAAATATTTTGTGAAAGCACCAATAGTCAACCCTACAATATCGTTGCGGTATAGATATCGAGGTATTTGGTCAAAAACATCGTGACATTTGATTTATTCCATATCGCCCAGCCCTATTTCAACTAAGTTTTCATGACTAATAGCAAATTGCCAATTAGCTAAACAACATGTTTCGTGGAATTGCTAATTTTTGTCTAGCACTAGCAACCCGTAGGACAACGTATGTAGGACACTGGCTAAATTAATTCACATACATCTAATGTCATGTGTGACATGTGTTGTGTTGTTATTACATGTGTATACATTTGTATAGATGTTTATACATTTGTATAGATTTTTCTTTAATTAAAAACAAAATAGTTTTGGATTTATGACCCCTTGTCCTATTTTAACTACATGGGAGAGATCCCCCCGCCCCGTTTTACAGTTGTTGTTTTTTATGTAACTAAGTAACTTTTAAATTAACTACTTATTACTTTTACTCAGATAGGCAATTTCACTTATTAGTAATTGTTAAAAAAAAATTTGTAATATTTCATCAAAGTATTGGTACTTTTACTTGAGTACAATATTGTAGTACTTTTTCCACCTCTGATTGTGATTAATATTTTTCCTGAAAATAAGACATTTTCTGTCCCAGAAGCAGAAGCACATTATGCCAGGAATCCCTCAAAGTTAAGGTATAACTTCAGCTACAGTCAAAAAAACGCATTGGTCATATTTTAAGCAACACTAAATGCAACAAGGATACATTATGCATAAAGTAGACATCATCACAACCCGCCCAAAAGGATTTTTACCTGCACAGTTACATTAAGAACTAGCAGAGGAATTACCAATCAAATAAAACACTGCCTGCTCATGGATGCTTAAGAGATGGAGTATAGTTGTAACACTAGTAACTAGCTAACTGTGCAAAACTGAGCACATTAAATCAACTGGCTTTAAGAATATTGTAGCATCAAAAAGATATTAGTGAAGTGGTCTGCTGAAGCACAAACACTGGCAGAATGGTAACCTAGTATAAGATAAGAAATGCCTGAATGGTGTGACAGAAGGAGGAGAGGAGGGGACGAGCGAGTATAAAAGCACAGGAGGAGGAGGACGATAAGGACCGCCTTCATCTCCTTGCTCCTCTGGAGGTTTGAACACCATGATGTGGAAACAACTGGTCTGACCAAACTGTGAGAGACAGACAGAAAGACAGACAGACAGAAAGACAGACAGACAGACAGACAGACAGAGAGAGTCCAGCCTGCACTCTGTCATTTACAGATGTGGAATGTGGCAGTCGGTTGGCCTTGAGCACTAATTACAGGCCATCTCTCTCTTTTTTTTTTTTTTTTTTTTTTTTTTTTTTTTTTTTTTTTTTTTTTTTTTTTTTTTTTTTTTTTTTTTTTTTTTTTTTTTTTTTCTCTCTCTCTCTCTCTCTGCCAGTCAACCAGAACCAGACTGCACCCACAATCCTTTGCTCCAAGCTCCAGTCCCCACACACACACACACACACACACACACACACACACACACACACACACACACACACACACACACACACACACACACACACACACACACACACACACACACACACACACACACACACACACACACACACCACTTGAAGCTGCCTGTACTGATTATGATCCATTCACACAAAACCACCAACTCATTCATTTAATTAAGTTGCTGAGCTTGTTAACTTGATGAGGAAATAAAATGAAAACAAGCAGTCAGGGAGAGGTGCCCACAAACTGACGCTACATTTACAGAGTGGAAGAACACGACCTGAGCAGAATCTGTAATACTGTATAAATTAGGGATGCACCGATCCCATACTGATATCAGGCCAATACTGACTCAAACAGCTGGATCGGGTATCGGTGACAATTGGGCTGATCTATTTTAATTCAATTCTATGTTTATGTACTTTATACATTATGTACTGGAATTTAAATTCCTCTTTAAATTTTAACCAATTCGGCTGATACCCAAATCCCTAGTATCAATCAGGACAAGGAAATCACACAGGAGAAAGCATGAAAATAAAATATCACGGACTGATGATTAAAAAAAACCAACTTATATCTACATTTATTTTTATCGAATTTATTGTGCCATTTTGTGATATAGACTTCAGTGTTATTGACCAACCCGGTCACGTTTCTCATCTGTATAGGGCACCTAATAGGAGTCATCTGACATCAGGATTTCAGTTTAAGTTGAGAGTTTGGAATTTATTTTCAAAAGTAATTTGCTCTGAAGATGAAGTTTTATTTCACCCCACAAATCAATTTCTCGAATTTTGAGCGAATTGTCCAGTGTGGCATTTGGTAGGGTGGACGGACGGTGCACGTACTGCTGTGACAGCTGACGTATGACGCCCACAGGGTGCTACATGATGACATACTATCTTCTGTCCCTGAGCTATCTATCACAATATTCTGCCACTCCCTCGCCTGCTGCTCTCTCCTCATCCATCTATCCTCATCGTTTACACTCGACCTCTTTTCATCCATCTGCTCCCGTGTTGCTCCCCCGGTGCCAAAACCTGCATATGTGCAAATGTACACAGTCACCACAGATCCTCATATGACTTCTCACTGAAGAAAGAGTGGGAGCACAGCCACGGGCTGGAGAACAGCCCAATACAGTAGATGCTGATAGAGACGACGCAACCAAATCATCGAAAACATACAGCTTTAGTTAGACTAAAGCCTATGCCAAACGTGTGTATGTGCACAAAAGGGTGTGCGTGTGAACACAAGCCTGGCTAACATCATAAACCAGAGCTCTGTCTAAAGCCTAATTGTCACTTTGTCTGCATGTAAAAACAGGCCGCGAGTTGTAATAAGCTGAAATAATAGTGTGGAGGACAAGACGAACACACTTGTAATGTATCATCACAAGCAGGTGACTGAGAACACAAATCTGGACACAGGGGTTATTTTGCTTAGCTTGCACGACAGCTGGATTTTTGTGATATGACGAGCTCACACAAGAATTGCGGGATCACATGTCACACCATAATCCATCTTTGTCAGGCTTCAAGTAAATGGGTTTGTGTCCAAACAGCAGCGGACTGAACCAATCAGCGTCTGGGGAGCAGCTACTGGCAGCTGCTGGCGTGGTTTAGGTGTGTGTGGCGGCCGAGACTGTTCGTTTTAAAAAGGCGCTGACACACCAACCCCTTTTATCGGCCGTCGGACAGTCTGGCGAGGTCAGTGACTCAAGTCTGTTCGTTGTGTTCCGTGCCGTCGTCAGTTGGGGTTCATTTTTGCCGATTTGATTTGTTGAATCGGCCAGTGGGCAGTCGGACTCAATGACCAATCTGATTGGTGGTGTGCTAGCCATTGACTGGCGAATCAGTGCACGAGAAAACCGGAGCTGACAACGCCAGTATCTTCTTATTACTAGCCATCGTATTTTCTTCTGTTCAGCGAGTAATGACAACAACGATCCTTCCTGACTACTATCAACACTCTCTGATGAAAACAATGACTGACGACAGCGTGCTCTGTGTTTACCATTGAAATATATAAAATGGACCAACAGACCCCATTGCTCTGGACGGAGACCAGTGAAGGCTATTAGAAGCACATTTCCGGTGATCACTAGCTTTGCTGCGCAGCCTCCAACTGACAGAGACAACGTAAATGTGACGTGAACAACCTGTCTGAAAGTTGTAAGTCTTCTGGTAGCTGTGCCAAGAGAAATCTCAATCATTCACAATCTTGCAGAGATGGAGAGTGTAGGTATATGTAAGGAGATAACGTAGGCACAGGCTAATTATTGATCACTAACATGCTAATTAACATTAGTAATTAAACCTTAACAGCTAACGTAAGTCGAAACTGCCTGCGAGCTTCTCCTGTACTGTACGGTAATTCCTCTACTATGCGACAGTAAGTCACTTGGTTATGACACAATCGTTAGCCTATTTTTACAAAAACGTCTGCTACGGAGCCATAACGTCAGATACAAAGTAATGGAGCCTTTTATACATTGTCGTGTTTCTTTAGAAATAAACTATGGACAAATAGAGTCTTTAAACGCCTCAGATGTCAAGTTATTCGCTGTCAAAGTGACGTCTAAATGAATGCTAGTCGGTGGAATGCTAACGGGAGGTGATCTCTTTGTAGCATCAAAATGGCGCCATAGGAGGTTCGAGTTCTGAAGCGAAGCTTACCCCCTTGGTGTTTACTAGGTCTAGAGAGATGTTCCGTCATTTCTGGTTTTCATTTTTTGGGCGACAATACAGATTAGATCTTGTCAGGTCAACGGTCCAGTGAGTGAGTCAGAGGTAGCAGCACGAAAGGACGAGTATGGCGAGTGGTGGCGACCCACAAGAGTTCGCCGCCAGCCTCTTTAAGATCGCAAGTTTGGGAAAACTTCGTATGGCGGCAGCCTGGAGCTTCCCGTGTCATGCCTTCTCGTCTCACGCTGCCCCCGCCTTGAAAATGTCGGTCTTCGGGTCAGTTCCGGTAGTAGGCTACAGGCGAGAGAGTGGTGGATAAGACGAGGACTGTGTGTCGGCGTTGTTCAGCAGTTGTTGGGTATGTGAGTGGAAATACATCTAACATGCTAACGCATATCTGACGCCATCACCCAGATGTGCCAATCACTGGAACGAGACAAAAAAAACTGTCCAACTTCTCCTCCCTACAGTGCTTAACCAGCCTTTAGATACAAATAATTAAAGTTAAATTAAAGGGAAAAGTGCTTGGATGTTAAACAAGAGCTTATTCATTATTTTACCTACTACTGTTAAAAAAAGCAAATACAGGCTACTCTTTTTGCACTTGCTCTGTTTACTTTAAGTTTTTATTTTTGTATCTGCCTTCAGGTTGCACAAAAAAATTCATTTTACTTGAACAGTGCAGTGTTAAACACTGTTTAAATTCATGTTAAATTAATCGTTAGATTAATCGAAAAATTAATCGTTAGATTAGTCGACTAATCGAAAAAATAATCGCTAGATTAATCGTTGAAAAAATAATCGTTTGGGACAGCCCTAGTTAACAGATTAGCTACTTAAACCTCCAAAGAGTTCGACTGTTTTTTTTATTTTAGGGGAGCCTGTCAGTTTTGAAGATTTCATTTCCTCTTCCAATGCTTTAAATGATAAGTCTAATGCTGTCCATTTTATTTCTTATTGTCAACAAATCCCATGAAAAGTCAAAAACCAACAATGTGTTAAAGTCAATCTCGCACTACTATCCAATTTCCCCATCCTGTCTGTGGCTCTCCAGCCCATGCCCATTGGTTCCTATTGAAGATGTAAAATCTTTACAAATTGGTTGAAAAAAAAAATCCGTAATTTCCAGTGTTAATAGAAGCCACTAGCAAACTGTAGCTAGCAATGCTACAAACAATTTCCTGACAGAAGTTAAAGGTCCTATGACATGCTGCTTTTTGGATGCTTTTATATAGGCCTTAGTGGTCCCCTAATACTATATCTTAAGTCTCTTTTATAAAAGGCCTTAGTGGTCCCTTAATACTGTATCTGAAGTCTCTTTCCCGAAATTCAGCCTTGGTGCAGAATTACAGCCACTAGAGCCAGTCCCACAATGAGCTTTCCTTAGAATGTGCCATTTCTGTGTCTGTAGCTTTAAATGCTATTGAGGAGGAGAGAGGGGGGGCAAAGTGGAGGGTGGGGGTGTGGCCTTGACCAACTGCCATTGTCGGTACACGATCCGTGCTGCTGGCACGATTCGTTCTGCGCATGTGCAAGACGTTAAGCGCATACGCAGATGAAAATCCTGTTTTACGAGGATTTACGACATTAGACATTAGCTGTTAGCTATATAAACTAACATTAGCTTCCCAATGGAGGCTAACGGCTGGCCGCTACAACTACGTCCGGATGGAACAAATCGTGCAGTGTCCAGTATCCTCTTGAGTATCCTCGGCAAAACAGGATTACGCTGCATGATCTGTTCCATGCTAGCCTCCACCGGGAAACTAAACGTTAGTTTAACTAAACTAACAGCTAATTCGGCTAACTGCTTGCTAGCTGACAGCTTGATTCAGTCTAAAATAATGTTAACTCAAGCTAAACACTGGGAAAAGCAGACAACAGCTAAATTAAGACTTTACAGTAATAACAATAAAGACAAGTACTGATTTGATTGTATTTTAAATGAATGAGCACAAGTAAAGTAGAACTGACGTTACAGCTGTTATATATTTTAACGGTTATTTTCAGGTTTTATTTTGAGGGTCTTTTAAAATTACTGTCACAGCTAGCGGTTAGCTGAATTAGCTGTTAGCTAGCTAGCTAAACTAACGTTTAAACCAACGACCGGAAGCGTGGAACAAATCGTGCAGTGTAATCCTGTTTTACACATGGTTTTACCGAGGATAGTGGACACTGCACGATTTTTTCCACGCTTCGGTCATAGTTGTAGCGGTCTGCCGCTAGCCTCCACTCGGAAGCTAACGCAGAGAAAGGGGAGGTAACCTTGCTCATTATGACCTCATAAGGAGGAGTTTCCAGATCGGCCCATCTGAGTTTTCATTTTCTCAAAGGCGGAGCAGGATACCCAGGGCTCGGTTTACACCTATCACCATTTCTAGCCACTGGGGGACCATATGCAGGCTGGGGGAACTCATATTAATGTTAAAAAAACCTCATAAAGTGAATTGTTCATGCCATGGGACATTTAAGTAACACAAACACCACACTACACAACACTTGGAAGACACAAGCTACTCAGAAAAACTAGCTTACTACTATTTCAAATCACGCTGCTCATTTTAAAAGTGTGTAGATTTGGAGATTTTTTTTAAAAAGTTAATGTAAATTCCTTTCAACTCCACTCATTTTTTGGCTTTGAGTTTCAAAGCCCCTCCAGGTGGTTCTCTCCACAAGACTTAAGTTATTTTAAAGGGGTGATAGAATGATTATATAGGGTATTTCACACTGTTCCTTATGGTCTCCTAATGGGGTATGTAACATTAGTTGGGCTGAAAATGGCCTGGTTGATATTTTATTGGCCCTTATGCATCCCTGTGTTTTGGCCCTATTTGTAACAAGAGCTTTTCTTCCAAATATGGTATGGTCATGAATATTTAGATGAGCTGCGCGCTGCTTGGTTGAGCCTTAGCCCCGTACACATACGTAGAGACGCGCGCTGATTGGTTGAGCGAATCGCCAATACACACACATTAGAAACGCGACAGAATCTCATTAATGTTTCCTTACCAAATTCCAATGCCAAATTCACTTCTGAGACTTTTTTATGCGAGAAATCAACTATATAAAGCTCAAATATGGGCCATTTTACGAAAATGGATGGCTAATTGCAAATTTGGTAAAACTGTGTGTCGGAGTTCAGCTGCCTGTGTTGCTGCCTCGCCGCCCGGCCTGCCTTCCTCCACAGATCCCCACCTGCTGTGAGCTCAATTGAGCTCCGGCACGGCTTCTGCAGCCCACAGCACCTCATACCCGCGCAAAGTCACCGTTTGGGATAATGGACTAGCTACCAAACACCGCTGCCCTGACAGAGCTCCAGAGCCTGCATCTCTTCCTGCTCGCTAAATGTCCCGTGTGTGAGAGTGAGAGCGCGGTCAGCGAGCTTGTTACACCAGCAATCTCTTACCACATGTTACACACATGTCACGCCACTTAGCTATACAACATACCTAAAGGTCTTATAAAGCTAACAACGGTGTCCGATTTCAAGTTAATGAATATTTGTGAGCTGTAAGGGTTTCGTTAGCTGTGACTATCCCTTCAATCCTATGTGTACAGATTGCGGCTAGTTAGCTTCATTTTGGTCGTAATTCAAGTATATTTACAGTTTGAATTTCGTCACGCCACTTATACAACATCTAACTAAATGTTTTATTAATCTAACAACGGTGTCCGATTTCAAGTTAATGAATATTTGTGAACTGTAAGGGTTTCGTTAGCTGCGACTGTCCCTTCAATCTATGTGTACAGATTGCGGCTAGTTAGCTTCATTTTGGGTCGTAATTCGAGTATATTTACAGTTTGAATTTCGTCACGCCACTTATACAACATCTAACTAAATGTTTTATAAAGCTAACAACGGTGTCCGATTTCAAGTTAATGAATATTTGTGAGCTGTAAGGGTTTCGTTAGCTGCGACTGTCCCTTCAATCCTAGCTGTATGTAGCTACAAATCACGGATAGTTAGCTTCATTTTGGGTCGTAATTCGAGTATATTTACAGTTTGAATTTCGTCACGCCACTTATACAACATCTAACTAAATGTTTTATAAAGCTAACAACGGTGTCCGATTTCAAGTTAATGAATATTTGTGAAGAGTAGGGCTTTCGTTAGCTGCAACTGTCCCTTCAATGCTAGCTACCTGTGTAGCTACAAATCACGGATAGTTAGCTTCATTTTCGGCGTAATTACGAGTATATTTACAGATTGAATTTCGTCACGCCACGTATACAACATCTAGCTAAATATCTATAAGCTAACAACGGTGTCCGATTTCAAGTTAATGAATATTTGTGAATTCCAGAGGAATTCTAAGAGGAGGCTAGCTAGCTTTCATTGATAGAGCTACATCCAGCAGCAGGCTCTATCAATGAGACTCGCGGACAAGCAGCGTTTATTTCCCCAATCGTTTGTTTAAATAACTCAACACATATATATAATTACACACATTAAAAGATTAACTGGAACCTGTGGTAACAGATTGCTGGCGTAACAAGCTCGCTGACCGCGCTCTCACTCACATACACTGGGCATTTAGCTAGCAGGAAGAGGGCGTTGCAGGCCCTGGAGCTCTGTCAGGGCAGGGGCATTTGGTTGTCCATTAGCCCAAGAGACGGTTACTTTGCGCGGGTATGGAGTGCTGTGGGCTGCCAGTCGTGACGGACCCCCAAGTACCTCATAGCAGGCCAGGGTCTGTGAAGGAAGGCAGGCAGGCCGGGCGGCGAGGCAGCAACACAGGCAGCACCGGCACTGAACTCCGACACACAGTCGGACAAAATTTGCAATTAGCCATCCATTTTCGTAAAGCGGCCCATATTTGAGCATATATTTACATAGTTGATTTCTCGCATGAAAAAGTTTCAGAAGTGAATTTTGTAATGGAATAGCAGAGATCTGCGTGACCTAGCTAGATTCAGAAGACTACCTGATCTCAGGTCAGTTGTGTAGCCTATGTAAATGTTGGCGTGACCGTTTTAATAAACCCATGGGCTGACAAGTGGTTGGACGTCAACCGCTTTAACCGTTAGCGGCAGTCAAATATCATAGTAAAGGTTCAATGGGATTTTGAGCAGTATGAATATATATATATATATATATATATATATATATATATATATACCCACCGAACTGTCGTTATTCAACTATGACAGAGTAAAATCAGTTTTGCATTCTATCACCCCTTTAATGTACTGTCGATGTGAACTGAGTTACCACCGGAGCACCTCGAGTCTCAAATACCACTTGAGAATTAAGAACTTGAAAAATACAAGTACATTTAGAACTGATAAAAAAAAATTGAGATTAATTTGCAATGAATCATGAGTATAGAAAATCATGCGATCAATCGTGATCAAATATATTTTAAATCGATCAACAGCCTTAATATTTTCACAATTAAAACTGATACGTATCTTTTTGTTTTCCAAATATAATGAACCCTTGCTGTCCTAATTACTGTCACAGAAAACAATCTATGTTTCTGGTTGGTTTATAATACAAAGCAGAGGTATTGGACAATTAGCAAGACGAGAGACGGCTACAGAACGTCTGTAGTGAAACTACAGACCTGCACCAGTCTGACTGTAGCTACTTTAGCTTCACCAATTAAGCCACGTTAGAGAGACAGTGAAGGATACTTAGTGTCTCTCTCTCCCTCCAAAACAACGTAAAGGCTGGTTCAGAGCCTGAGCCAACGGAGCAGCTGTCAACGCAAATTAGAGCAGGAAAAACACTGGAGAGAAGTCTCCCTCCTCCTCCTCCTCCCCCCCATCCTTTTCTCATTCTCCTCTCAACCTCCTTCTCACTATCCCTTCTTCCTTTACCTTCCATCCCCCATCTCCTCCTTCTCCCTCCCTTCATGTCCCCACTGTATCCCCCTCTCTCCTCATTCACCCGGAGACTGAGCCCACACACACACACACACACACACACACACACCAGAATGCAAATAACGTAAGAGCATGCATGCACATCATTCAGTATACATTGGTGAATATTTTGTATGCATACAAAGTAGACAGCTTCACCATGAGTGCGTGTCTGTGTGCGTGCATCATCAGTGCTATAGATTACACACACACACACGATAAAATTTAACTGATCCATTAGCAGGAGGTATGCTTAGTAGTAGAAATGTTTTTGCCTGTGTGTATGTGTGCCTGTGTGTGTGTGTGTGTGTGTGTGTGTGTGTGTGTGTGTGTGTGTGTGTGTGTGTGTGTGTGTGTGTGTGTGTGTGTGTGTGTGCATCTCTATCATTGATAAGACATAGCCAAAGCAGGCAACAGAGGTTATAGCTCGAAGTAGACACACACACACACACACACACACACACACAACACAAACACACACACTCTCTTAATGACATAATCCTCCACCCTGGATGCCCTCAACTCCCTACCCCGCAACCCTCCTATCCTCCCCAGCTTTATCAAACTCACTTACCAGGATATTAGCAGGATGGCTTTATGACTGCTGAGATAACAGCACTAAAACAGGGGCTCCATGATCAGCCAGGGAGAATACCCTTGAGAAAACATTACTCATAAGGTGCTTTTTAGGGGGTTTAAGTATACTATAGGACCATAACGTGACAGAAAATGCCAAATACGTGTGACCATGTTGCAATGAACTCACTATTCTACTACTAGTACTACGGACAAACCAAACTAATGATGAATTTGTTCAGTAACAACCAAACAAACAGACTCCGGCTGCTTTTTGCCTAGGGAGGGATGAGAACCACAGGGGGTCGTTGCTACGGCATCATTTCCCCGGAGACGATAAAGGTGAGGGGATGGAGGTCGCTACCTGAACTTGACCTATAGTCATTACAAGTATCAGTGTACCACTTTGACTGACTTTGGATACTGTCAACTTGATAGACACTAACTGCATCTCTAAAATGAGTCTGCGTCATGGTTGGAAGTACAGGAAAGAAAATAATTGCCTCGTGATGGAGCCTGCTGTTGAGAAAAAGCCAGATTATTTTATGTTTTTTGGCTGCAACTAAGATTGGCCTACTTTCACTATTGTCGTTTAGTCGGCAAACTATTTTCCCCATTAATCAATGAATTGTTTGGTCTGTGAAAAGATAGGAAATAGCATGTTTGTTTTCACCGACTTGAGTTCAGAACCTAAAGATATTCTGATTCTTAGAAATATTTTGAATTCTGAAATATCCATAATCAACCATCAAACATGTATGAAGCTGGGAAGCTGGTGCCAGTGGCAATTACTGGTTTCAAAAATATTTAAACAACTAACTGATTGTCAGAGAAATAAATGATACAATATATAAAATAGACTATAATTGAGTAGTAAAAGCATGGCAATTATTATCATTTATAGAAACTTATAGTCAGAAGAAGCAGAAGAGCGCTTAGAGCATAAAGGATGCCACAAACTTTGATGACTATCACAGTAACATAGTGCTGCGAATCGTTGGGTGAATGGACAAAATAAAGGTGGAGTAAACTCGCAGGTCTATATAGCAGTATAATGGAATTACACGGGGCATCGCAGAGGAACAACCACAGAGTCACCCCAAACTCTATACTACAGCCCTCCATGCATGTTACCTGGATGACAGCTGTGACCGTCGGTGAGCTCCAGCGTTGCGGTGGAATGCTGCGGCCGAGCGGGCGGGGTCCCGGTGCTCGGTGCTCGGTGAACGGGGTTCCTGTGCCTCCCTGCCTGCCTGCCTCCGCTGGCTCAATCCTGCGCTCCTGACCTTCCTGCTGCCTGCAGTGGCTCTACCAGCTCTATAGTCTACCTCCTTCAGCTGCAGCAGACGCAGCCGTAAATCCAACCGGACCGCAGGGGGAGACGCAGGCAGTGTTGACACACGGACGGTTTGTTTTGGGGCTCACCATACACCATACGCCGCCCCTCTTTCTGCCCCTGTACGTACAGGCTATGTGTCCGTCTCTGCGACGTTGAGCCGTGCCGTGCAGGAGCGGACAGCACTCAGGAGCCCGACAGGACAACACATACACAAAGACTAAACACGCCCAGCCGAGCAGCCACGCTCTTACAGGACCCGCCTCCTACCGTAATACTCAGGAAAAAGCCTCAGTCTATAACAGCTCAACATCTTCTTATGGCAATTTGGTCCACCGCTAATATAGTTTGTGAAAACAGGACGGTTACCACAATTCATTATCATCCAGTCAATCCATCATACAGTTTGTGTTACAGTTTGTGCCTCTCATGTTTTTTTATTTTGTCAATGTATATATGTCACCATTAAGTGTACCTTTTAATTTACAGTGAATGATCCAGTGCTGTATGACTGCTGGCTGTCTCTATGTTAGTCCTATGTCATGTTAGTCCTATGTCATGTTAGTCCTATGTCACCTCCTGCCTACGGCAGGTTATTTATTTATTTATTGGTTATTTTTTACTAATTCTGCCATATTTACATGGTGTTTTTTTGTACAACAATGTTCATAAATATGCATGGTCCCTATCAAATAAACCAATAAAATGAAAAATAAATAAATGTAGGCTAATTATTAACCGCCAACTTTACTACTGTGCGCAAATAGTTCTCTGTGGGCTTTTCTGGCGCACCTTCGCACACCTGGGCAATCACTGCGTGAAGTGGGCGTGATTCTCAGATATATTGTATTATTGATAGTTTTTTGGAGGTTACAGTGCTGGTTTCAGATGCTGTTTAACCATTCCACAAACATCTGAAGCACATTGATGGTTTTATATTCAGTGTTTTAAGAGTCTTTGGGCACCACGTGGGTGTGTAACCCCCAGCCAGTAACAGCTGAAATGAACTGTTCCTTTAATCGGAACAAAAACCAGCGTGTAAAACGACTGTGCCAGACTTTGTAGCTTGTGTGCAGTCATACTTACTTCCTGTAGTCTTGTCATCACCGTGGGGTTGACAGGCATCCGGCTGAGGTTGCACAACCTTAACCTCACCTTTATTGACTTGTATTTATCTACATATTTTACATATATGCATTTATTTATATTTTTGGCTGCTTTTAAATGTCTTATGTATCCCTGTACGGTGTCCTTGAGTGCCGAGAAAGGCGCCTTTACATAAAATGTATTATTATTATTATTTGCCCTTTATCGGACAGTGTTGCCTTCCACTGAATTTATTTCTATTTCCTTTTTTATATTCAGTATTTTTAATTTTTTTTACATGTCATATACCTCCTTGAAGGGTTAAGGGTTGTAGAATAAAGAAGAGTAAAACAAATGAAAAGTCTAAATGTAGAGCAGGAGAGGTTGACCCCTCCACAGCCAACAGGTAAACTGGACACTCAAATACCTGCAACAGATCAGTGAAACCATTGAAAGCTGCAATAATAACACTCTGGGTGTTGGAAATCCACTCACCAGGGTGGATCTTTATGAAACACAATAGAGAACAAACAGACACAACAATCTCCATTTGACTTTCCTGAGACCTCCAATGAAAGCCCAGGTTTTCTTTTCACATTATGCCCACTTTAAAGTGTAAGTATTTGGGGGAAATAGTGTCTCTCCCTCTCCCCCCCTAAAAACACATGTACAAAGCATAATGCATGGCTGCTGAAAAAAACAGAGTATGGTGGCGAGGACGGAATACAATTCATGTCATTTTAACCATTGTGAACCAACCACATCATGCAGGCATGTTATTATGGAGTTCCATTAGCCTACATGAGAAGGTCAGTGAAGCTCACACATCAATCGTGTGTGGCGACAGTACAGTTTCACTAAAAGACGGTTTGAATGGGGTCAACTGTGAGAGCCAGGGGAGCTGTACCAGTTACTATCAGAATGATAGATGAACACACTAGCTCGCCTTCTCGCTCTGTTCACTGAGAAATGCTGATTGGGGAGCTTTGGGTATCGCATCAGTGCGTTACCTTGGATATGTTGGATATGGGCACCAATGGCATCAGTCACCCTGACAGCCAATCAATTAGCCAGCCAATCAGGTGAGAGTATGAGTGAAAAATTGTGGGTTGGTGGCGTGATGCTTGGTGGAGCTGAGGGTGTATGGTATGCACCTGCTGTGCGCTGAACAGCTCAGCTCTGTCACTGTCAAGGTTTCATCCTCTACAACAGGCCAATTAAGGTTTAAACTGATGTGTTGGTCTGGTCCGACACCAAGAGGACAAAATAACATGAACGCCTCCTACAAAAATACTTTATTTTCCAGTGTTTTCCGTGACAGTTTTACAGCTTTGTCGAAAGATGCTTCCAAAGTTCAGCCAGACGCTTCAGCCTCTGCGGAGTTGTGGTAGTTCAACTCATACCTCAATTTCTGGTTCCACGCAGGCCCCTTTATGGTTGGCAATGTTGCTAACTGCCACCAAACATGATGTTGTAGCAGTGCTCGCCATTGTGATGCGGTTGGAGTTGGAGTCCTTATGCATCAGGTGTTGACATTTCTTCCCTTCCTCCTTTATCATATCTTTACTTAATGGATAGCATCGTATATGGCATTTGGACCCTGGAACATTACAATGTCAACATGCTTTTGATCCAAGGGTTAGTCTGGATCAACAGAAGTACATTTCTGAGATAATTGCCTTATGCTCACTGTGTGATGGAAACAAGAACTAACTTTGAGCTAGCAAGCTACATGCTGACAAGGTTGAAGAAAATGTGGATTGTGCAACAAGGCCAGCCTGCTTGGTTCTTTCTGGGAAAGATTGTAAAGATTTACAAAGAATCTGTTTACGGCATTTCCTCTCTAACCGGGACATTTTGAGACTGATTGGTGGGATTGCTGTGGACAAAGTACACACGGCGATACACTGGTAAGAGCAA
The DNA here is from genome assembly GCF_010015445.1 of Perca fluviatilis. Classification (NCBI taxonomy): domain Eukaryota; kingdom Metazoa; phylum Chordata; class Actinopteri; order Perciformes; family Percidae; genus Perca; species Perca fluviatilis. The sequence goes on from NC_053114.1 coordinate 6,741,878, forward strand.
ATGAGGTTTAACCATGTATCCAGCTAATTTAACCAGCTCACATTACTGTATTGCGTTAACTTCATTTCAAGGAGCCATGCCACACATATTTCATTACTTTGTGGTAATGTCTGAAGTTCTACCATGGACTCTTGCTTACCTTGTTTCAAGCCATTCTAGCGTGGTATACAAAGCCTACAGGAAGCCTACTTCCAGTTCTCATTAATATTCAACAAGCTAAGCTGTTTGAATCTGATTGGCTAACAGCTAGCCAATGAGAGCCTGGCTGTCAGAATCCTTTACCCAGCCCAACTGGGTGAGCTAATGAATAGTAATGAGCTCCGGCAATATGATTTCAGACTGACCAGCTTTTGTAATTGGCCTGCTTTCTCTGCTTATTTCTTTTCAGTGGCTAGAGCTGACAAAGGAGGTAGCAGTTCATTTTCACATTCACAACATAACAACACAAACACATATGGACCTAAAAAAAATGCAAGTAAAAACGGTTTTGTGTGGTAGGGCACCTTTAATATTGTTTGTGGCATTTTCTTTTGCTAATGTTCCACAAAAACAAGTTACTTCTCGAGACCAATTTGCAGAGCTACTGTATACACAGAACAGGAAGAGGTTAAGAAATAACATCTCTGTATTGTGTTAGATTGGCTTCTGAATTTCAGAAAGATGTAAAAATGTTGAGCAAGGTTGCCAAAGCAAATCGAGCTGCAAACAGTGTTATGCATTCCATGATTGTTCCTCTTCCTTTCACCGCTGAAAGAATTGTGATCCTGTAGCTTTTCTGACCTTAGTTGCAACGTGCTTTGATATCGCTAAAACAGAAATACTTTGACCCATCTTTGTGCACGTACTTAATGGAATTGTGTTATTTGGCTCAAATTTGGTATTGACTATAAAGAACAGAATCCCCCAAACAATAGTCAGAAATGGTCCTGTGTTGCTGTCATCTCTCTTTTGTTTTTATCTGTCCTCTGTGTAGCTTCTTTTAAAGAAATAAAAACACAAGACATAAAAAAAATAAATCTAATTAACGGATAAGTTTGTGAGTTTGTACGTTTTGTGAAGCGATCAATTCATTGACAACTGCATTGTAAGAGGTCGGGGACAAAATCCACAGTTCTTGTTCTGTGTAAAAATGCATTCTAAAGCCAATCCTACATCCTACTACTGACCACCAAGTCCAATGCCTAGTCCTGAACTTGTGCTTTAGGTCCTAAACAATTCATTTTTCAATTTAATTCAATTCAATTTTATTTATAGTGTGAAATCGTCAACAGAAGTCATCTCAGGACACTTTACAGATAGAGAAGGTCTAGACCACACTCATTTACAGAGACCCAATAATTCCACCCCCAGGACATGCATTTTGGTGTGACAGTGGCAAGGAAAAACCTCCTTTAAACTCTTGGTGGGCGGCCATCTGCCCCCTTCACAAATGTCATTTAAAACTAGGAGCGTGTATTATTGTCAAACACACACAACTTTTAAAACCAAAAACGATCCAGTATGTCTTACGTGTGTTATTCCTTTGATACATTTAGTCATTTGTAATTTCTGAGCTGAATGTTTAACAAGTATGTAATAATCTGAGGTTGGTCTGGGCCTGTTAGCGACGAACACACCTTTTTCCTCCTGCCGCACTATGTGATTGGTTTGTGTCGGATTAATTCAAAGTGTATCCGTTGTCAGAACAATGAAGAGTTGATTCACTGCTCACATTTTGGGAGCCTTGGGAGAATGTCAAGTCATTCCATAACAACAGGCTAAAATCCAAGTGAAGTCCCAAGTCGTTGGTGTTAAAGTCAAAGTCAAGTTTGAAGTGTAAAGTCATCAGATTCATGACTCCAGTCTGACTTGAGTCCAAGTCATGAGACTTGAGTACACATTAGAGGATGGATACCCGACCCCGACGGGACCCGACGGGACCCGACGGGACCCAACGGGCTGGGTTCGGACAGCTATTTAGAAATTATGTTCAGGTTCGGGTCGGGCTCGGTCACAAAAGCGCGATAAGGCATTGAACACTTTAAATTAAAAACAGCTTATTTATGTAGGTAGGTAGCTTATTAATGGGCCTGTTTCACTTGATGCAAAGGTTCGTTTTTGTGATTAAAATAAATTTAAAATATTACCCTAACATCCGTCTTCCTGTGTGCGGAAATTTGTTTATGTATGTAGCTGTGACAACGAAACATGTACATATTAGGCTACATGTACATGTGTCATTAGTATGAGAAATTTTTTGATTTTAACTGTGTCGGGCTCGGACATAAATATCGTAATGCCTGTCGGGCTCGGGTCGGGTTCGGTTACAGAAAAATGTGTTTCGATCTGCACTCTAGTACACATCTCTTTTTTAGAGAGGAGGAATGATTACAGCAACCAAAGACTCTTTCAATGTACATATAGCATATATGGTAACCTACATATCCTTTTTTATCCTTTATAGAAAAAAATTAAATCCCTAAAATGTCAGGTAGGACGCAGAGCTTTTAAAATGAAAATTGCTTTCATCATTGTCTTAATATAATGATTATTTTTTGGATTTAGAAAATGAAATATTGTGACACATTCGAAAAATATCAAACCCATATGGCATATTTAGAATATGTATGTAAACGAAATAAAAATAACATGCAGGTTTTAACAGCGCTGTTTATACAGAGGGGTGCTGTATTACAAGAGTTACGGTTTGGTTAATAACAAACCATCATCTCTACAGTCTAGGTTGTGTGTGTGTGTGTGTGTGTGTGTGTGTGGTTGTTTGTGTGTGTGTGTGTGCGCACACTCAACCGCTTGCCCCCAACAGAGTCTATTGAACTGTATAGTGATGACACAGTGACAACTTCACACACACATAACATGAGGTTTGTATCTCTTTCTCTTTTTTTTTTTTTTCTTTTTCTCTCTCTCTCTCTCTCTCTCTCTCTCACTCAAACACACACACACACACACACACACACACACACACAGCTTGGCATTGGGACTCCTTGGCACCTAAGATGTAGGAAGTGAAGCGCAGCAGAGCAGCCAAGTCTTACAACTATATAGAGGAAACCGACAAAACAACCCCCCAAACACCCAACACCCTCCCACACACACACACACACACACACACACACACACCACACACACACACAGTTTCGAGCATGAACTTGATACCTACAAACAAATTCAAATATGTAACGCTGTATCAGCTAAAACCGGCTTGACCATCCCTCAGAGTTATGACATAAAGAGAGAAACAGAGGAGCGGGTACATTGAGGCAGTGTGTGTGTGTGTGTGTGTATGTGTGTGTGTGTGTGTGTGTGCGCGTGCATACGTACGTACGTGTGTGTGTTCGAGACAGAGCGGTTTGGTGCCAGTGAGCTGATAAGGGTGTGATAGCACTGACACAGTGAGGCGCATGGGACAAAACACAGATATGAAGACTTGTACTGACAGGCCTCTTCAACACACACTATGCATATACAAACACACACACACAAACCAACACACACACACACACACACACACTGCAGGGGTAAATGTTGACGCTCTCTTATTTATAACATGACATATGTTCTTTTTATGCCGTCGCTGTGGTGCTATCAAACAAATCTGTTTTCCTGTATGTGAGTACCAGTGTATCATAAATGTGTGTGTGTGTGTGTGTGTGTGTGTGTGTGTGTATCTGATGTAGAACGTTCATAAATGGGTGTAATGGGTTCCATATGGTGTAGTCAGAGAGCTGGAGCAGAGTGTGTCTGGGAGAAAATATCACCCGTTTCCACCCTTTCACACACCGCCGAGCACACACACACACACACACACTCACACGCACGCACACACATACACACGCACACGCACACAAACACACACACACACACACACACACACACACACACACACTACAGCTTCCTGTGGGGATAAAGATGCTGTTTCTCCAGACGGTGTTTGCGTGTGAGTGCAGCGTGTTGTCAAATGGAAATGATTAGAAAGAAACACAAAATTGTCATTCGTGATGAGGAAACGAGGAGAGAAACAGGAGAGGGGCGGAATAAACGGCGAATTATTGCAGAGGGAAGACAGGGGAAGTAGCGGAAGATCAAGTTATTATAATATACCGTATGAAGAGCAGAGAGAGTAGGGAGAGTGCTACAGTATACGAATGGAGACTGGGGCTGAAAACTAGTACATTTACTCATGTTCTGTACTTACCGTAAGTACAAGTTTAAGGTACTTTACTTGAGTAATTCCATTTTAAAGTGCCCATATTATGAAAAATTCACTTTTTCTGGGATTTGGGGTGTTATTTTGTGTCTGTGGTGCTTCCGCACGCATACAAACTTGGAAAAAAAATCCATCCATGCTGTTTTGAGTGAGATACAGGTTTCTGAATGTGACCTGCCTTCAGTCTCCGGGTGAGCTTGTCAAAATCGGCCGAAACATTTGGTGTGTGCTAACCACTTTAGCTAATTCCACATCAGCTAGCTGTTTCTTCAACTTCAGTCAGTACAAGACAGGATTAGCCGGGAGCCTTCTTCTAAACGAGGGCGCACTTCCATCTTAGCGTGGAATACCGGTAGACGAGGGACACGTAAGTAGTTCTGTTAGTGTTGTAGCAGTGTTTTGCCATTTAGAACGAGGTGGCTAAGCGCTAGCAGCGCTAGCATCTACCTAGTAGTCCTTACCTAGCTACTGCGCATGTGTGACTCCCAACAAAGATGGAATAGAAGTGAGATGTCTCACTCTGTAGCTAAAACAGAGAGCTCAACACACAGGATCAAAAGAGGAGCTGCAGCAATGTGCAGTACAACACAAATATGGTGTTTTTTGAAAATTAAACCATGTAAACCTATTCTGATACAACCTCTAAATACAATTATGAACCTGAAAATGAGCATAATATGGGCACTTTAATGCTAGTTCTGCTTCACTATAGTTCAGCAGGATATATTGTACTTTGTACTGCACTACATTTCTCTAACAGCTTTAACTACAAGTTACTTTTAAAGATTGATTTTACATTAAAGGTCCCATGACATGGTGCTCTTTGGATGTTTTTATATAGGCCTTAGTGGTCCCCTAATACTGTATCTGAAGTCTCTTTCTCAAAATTCAGCCTTGGTGCAGAATTACAGCCACTAGAGCCAGTCCCACAATGAGCTTTCCTTAGTATGTGTCATTTCTGTGTCTGTAGCTATTGAGGAGGAGAGAGGGGGGGCAAGGTGGAGGGTGGGGGTGTGGCCTTGACCAACTGCCACTTTGCTCGTTTGAAACCATGATGTCTCTTTCTCATGGGCGGGCCAAATTCTCTGGGCGGGCAAAGCAGAGAAAGGGGAGGTAACCTTGCTCCTTATGACCTCATAAGGAGAAGATTCCAGATCGGCCCATCTGAGCTTTTTTCTCAAAGGCAGAGCAGGATACCCAGGGCTCGGTTTACACCTATCACCATTTCTAGCCACTGGGGGACCATAGGCAGGCTGGGGGAACGCATATTAATGTTAAAAAACCTCATAAAGTGAAATGTTCATGCCATGGGACCTTTAAAACAAAACTATCATGACTTTTTTTTAAATATGGTGCATTTTGTGGATTAATCTACGAAACGGTGAAGTAGTTAATAGGATGCTGCTGTACTTACATATCAGTAATACCAATCCAATATATACAGCAATAGTATAACACTACAGGGGGCATTTTAATCTGCATTATAAATATGGACATTTTGCCAAAAATACTGTACTTAATACTTAAATACTTAAATAATGTACTTTTACTTAAGTGGCGTTTGCAATACAGGACTTTTACTTGCAGTAAAGGATCTGAAGACATCCTCCATCACCGGACAATTCTGTTTAGTAACCTTTGTTTTTTTCACCCAGTGCTAAAGTTTTTAAGTATTCTCACTTTCTATAATATCTGCACATGGGAACAACTGCAGGATGAAGTGACAATCTCAGCAGATGTGATATATTTTGATAAAGGTTACTGCAGCTTGGTGGGATGCAAATTCCAGTTTTCTGCATGAAACCTACATTCCCATCCCAACCTCCACACCCTTACTTTCCACCTTGCTCCATATAGTAAGGGACACAGTACTTTCTGCATTGGCACGGAACATTAGCACTGGATGTAAATTGTGAGTTGCAGAATTATCCAATATGGACATATTTCCTGAGGATACTGTGCTGGTTTTAATCGTGGGTTTACGTGAAGTGTATTTCAGATGTAGCTCGATCGATAAGTTAATGGAAAGACCAAAGCAGCTGTGAATAGATGAATTCACTTTAGGCAGCACAAAGTGGTTTGTAGCCATTTCAACATTAAGGATTCAGTAGCGGTTCAATTAGGTACATATTTAGCTGCCTCTAGGATCTAAATTATAATAGCAATTATTTGCTTCCTCACACTCCATGCCCCATACACCTATTGGTCAAAAAGATGTTTTTTAAAGGCTTCCCCACCCTGACAGAAATACATTTCACCACGACAATAAAATATTTGCAGTTCATATAGCCCGGTTGAAATTCATATAGCTTGTGCTTCAAGATCCAATAATCACTTCAGCCTAGGTCATGCAAGAGAGACAAAAATAAATGGAAGTTTGACATTCAAAGTGTGTTGACTGACTCATGGCGTCAACTCATGGATCAAGTAACATGCAAGAACACGTTACCAAAATTCGCCAGTAGCTGCAGGCGGTAGCCTTTGAGCGGCACATTGAATTACATATTTTTTTCTCAGTCTATAGCTAAGAGGCAAAGGCAGCAAAACATCCTTTCATTCTATATTTGACTAGTGTATGTAAACTTGTCATCGTAGGAACAGTGGTTCGAAACGAGCCACAACTTCCCAGCTTGTGTGCACACATGTCATAGGTAACTAAACAAAAAGCACCATATACATGTGTGGCTGTGTTGAGCAACATGATGCGATCAGTGGTGTAGTCTAATGTATTTTAGCGGGTATACTGTTCTACATAAATATATGGCTCAGAATGGACATATCAAAGTGGGGCGTCTGGGTCTGCTCCCCCAAGGAAATTTTGAGCGTCAAAGACTTCATTTTCTGCATTTTGATACACTTTAATGCACCAATTTACAGTGGAAATACATTTATTCAGCCTATGCGAAGGAAAACACAGATGACTATTGAAAATATATCAAAAATATAATGGAAAGTATGTTGTTATGTGCCATTGCACATTTTTAGTTGGGTACATGGAAATCCTGGAGCTTTCTTAGTGGGTATACTGCGTATACCTGCGTATCACGTAGACTACACCACTGGATGTGATATAGATCGTTTGGGTTTGAAACTAAGGTTTAAAAATAATGTCCCTCCAAGTCAGCAATAAGTTTCCTCGGAGGAAAAGCTGTCTACAGGATTCCCGAACTGTCAGTGCGCCATGACAGGGGTAGGTCTGTGATTAAAGGTGGTGAATCTAGTGAATGTGCTTGGCCATTACTGTCACAGCCTCTTATGTACCACCTATAATAATGTGTTATTTCTGATCCCACCCCGTGTGCCACAGGTGCGCCAAGTAAGCATGGCCACAAAAGAGGCATGACAACGTGTGTAACACGTCAATTATGTGAGTCTCCCGGTCAGTGTGCGAGAGTTAAAATTACCCACCAAGCCTCATAATTTAAATTCAACATTAGGAAGTTTACAGCCTGTTATTTTCTGCTTTGCATCAGGATGGGGAGGCGGGGGGGAGGGGGTACTGTGGATGGTATGAGGATTCAAAGGTCACCTTTTGTGTATGTGCATGTATGTAGTTGTGTATTGAAGTAGATGGGACATAAAGTCTGGAAAATAATCTAATCTTGAACGCTATATTTTACTCTGCATTCTCCTTCTCTGTGAAAACAAATGGCACACACACACACACACACACACACACACGCACACAATTGGAATAATAACTATAAAGTAGAACGGAGGGCGATTTGTACTTGTATTAAAATGTGGCATGTCATTAGCAAGGTTATTTCAGTGTTAGCTTTCTTTATTTAAGCGCCTGTCGAACAAAAGCCTCCATTCAGCACAGGCACTCCCACTTTCAAAGCTAATGGATGGTAATCTAAATAGAACACACACACACAAACTCACACACACAAACACACACACACACACACACACACACACACACACACACACACACACACACACACACACACACACACACAGCAATATTTCGGCCATACCTTGTTATGCACACACAGCAGAAAAAAAATGTCTGGGAAATGTCCAGTATATTGTGATGCAGCACAGTCTTGATGAAGCCCGGAGTTAAAGGACATACCTGCACTATTGGGTTATCTCTTCAGCATATATCCATGCAGGCGGTTATCATGAACCATTCATACAAATTTTTTATTAATTTGTAAGCATTCCACATATTTTTTGCTGCATGCACCACAGTGATAGCCTACCAGACTCTGGTACATTTCATTTGTACAGAGTGTCTGGCCACTCTCCACTGACAAGTGTCAACTTCCTTGAAGGCAGGTACTCTGTTGAAGTTTAAAACTATTGGATCTGCCATAACCAATCGCTAATGTTTGGTTGTGACGTACCGTATGTCATGCGCATGTGCAACAAGAGGGGAGACCGACAACTATTGGATAATATTTAGCATTAGCATCGCTAGCGTTAGCCTTAGCCAACTCCTTCACCACTAACGGAGCCAGCTGGAAAGTCTAACTTTTCCCGAACCCCGTTGGGAGGAGGGCCACAACATCATGGCCACCAACACAACTCAGCAAAGATTGTTCTGGCTCGGGCTTTAACATCTGGATATTCGGCAGCGTTGCCACAACGGACCGAATGGTTTCGCTCGCATCTTTCTAGCGCACGTCCTCAACGTCATCGTTCTCAGCCACTCCCTCTGTTCGCTGATTGGACCGCCAAATATTTGGCCGGAGAAAACCCAAGAATATACCGCAAACCCAGACGGAGTACTGAAGGGAAATGAAAATTGAGCGGAAGTACGTAGGAAGGCGGAGCCAGGCTACCACAGTGACTGTCGCTGTATAAGAATGCTGTGGACCGTGTAGGGAGGAGGTCAGAGTGGATGGGTGTAGGACAGGACTTTTAAACCGCAGAGCATAGTTCACTTCCTGGGAAAACAAAAGACTGTCAGCAAAGAAATGCGTGTACCTTGGGAGTGTTTTAATTCAAACCTCGATCCTTTTCCTAAATTTAACAAGTCTTTTTGGTGCCTAAACTTAACCGGCAGCTCGCGGTGCCCCATACCAGTCTCAAAGTCACCTTTTATCTGTTAAACTCAACTAGCAACTGCCGCTGATACGCCGACATCTTACGGAGCTCTGTAGCAGCCTCCCAGTAACCGTTTCTCGGGTAAACTGAACGACCAACTGCCGCTGATACAGCGACATCTCACGGAGCTCTGTAGCCGGCATCATGTGACCAGCCGGCGGTGGCCTATTTTCCTAAGATATCATACGTAACGGTGTGCGTACATTTTTGTCGTACGAGCCTGTTTATGAGAATGCATTGATCCATGCATTAAAAGTCATTGTTAGTGTTACCTGAGTGCTGATAGACATCCAGTCTATCCACAGACATATTGTTTTTTAGTAATAAGTAACTTATATGTTAAATATAAATAATATATGTATAAAAGTAAATTATATTGAATATGAAATAATTTGGGCAGCCAGACAATTTTTTAGAACAGCAGTGTCTGTGTCAAGTGGAATGCTTTGTCAAAACATCAACCTTAATCTTCTGCAGACTTAGGGAGTTGCGTGAGTGCCACGGCCATCTTCATAACCTTTGCTACACTTCTCGCGCTTGCAAAACACTGCTCCGTTGTCGTCTCTGCCCCCTCTGGTCAGACAAGACCTTTCTCAGTTCCCAATCATTCCCGGGTGCCAATATCCCGTACTCCCTTTATAATCTCTAATCACTTTAAAAAACCAGATGGCATCTCATAACCCAGAGAAGCAGAGACGACAAGGTCAGCTCATGAACTCTAAAGCCTCTTACTTTATTTCCATAAAAAATATATCCTACAGGAGCCAGCGTTGAGCTATCATCTTCATGGTTGCGGTTGAGCTGGCTAGCCAGATTTTCTTCTGTCTCCCAAGCAGGTGTAATTTAGAGTTGTCATTAAGTAACAAAAAACTCAGGTCAGTAGGAATTCGACATCCTATCACATTATTATTGATGTTGTTTTATTCCAGAACTCATGCACCTGTCCACACTCTCAGACCATGTGCAGGAAAGTTCCAGTTTGTTCAGGTTGACAGAACGTGCAATAGGGAGTGGGAATGACTTTAGAGACGTATCTCTTCTGAGGAGTCCAATATGTCCTATGACATATGTTGAAGTGGATCTGCTGGTGATTTGGGTTTTTGGAACAATGGCTAATGTTGTCCCAAACTGTCTCCCAATTAATTGCGTTCCCCTCAGGGCACAGCTCTCGCTCACATTTCCTTGCTATTAGGAGTTCTCCTATGGATACTTGCATCAGTTTAGCATAGATCTTGGATGGTAATCCTCTCACAGGAAAATCAACAAACCATTTAATGACTGGGTGCAGCACAAGACCCCATGGTACTCCATAACATTTTAGGGCTGATCTTAAGCGCAAATACAAGAAGAGGGATGTCCTGGGGACCTCAAAACTATCTCTTAGATCTTCAAAACTCAACATACCTTTCTCATTGAATAGCTGGTCCTCTGTCACTCCACTGCTTACAAGCAAAGGGTTTGTTACCTGACATTAAGTGTGTGTTGTGCCAAATTGGGGTGTACAAATGGCACTTGTTGGTGTAGCGTAGTTGCTCCTCCACCTGTTTAAAGTTAGTCAATGTGTTGGTGATAATAGGGCCATAGGCTAGCGTACACTTTTTTTGGACACAGACCTGCAAAGGCCAGGCCTTGCAGTCTTATGGCGCTTTTCCATTACATGGTACCTACTCGCCTCGCCTCTACTCGCCTTTTTTGGTTTTCCATTACGAAAAAAATTACCTTGTACCTGCTAACAGGTACTTTTTTTAGTACCTCCTCAGTCGAGGTTCCAAGCGAGCTGAGGCGAGCTGAAAAGGTGACGTGAAAACCTGCAGACTACTGATAGGTCAGAGACAATCGTCACTATTCACTACGTCATCAGCAGACAAGAGTGCGGAGTGTCCTGACCATCCTGACCTGAACAAACGCGCCATTTTTAAATAGTTTAGCTGAGCTACTCTCTGCACTATTTACAGGACTTTATATATATTTTAGTTATGGCAAGCCGCAAAACCACGCCGTGGTCAACTGAGGAGGTAAATACTTTTTTGTGTCTGGTTGCGGATGAGAGGATCCAGTGAGAGCTAGATGGGGCAACACGGAATGAAAAAGTTTACCAACGGGTCTCTGAAATGCTGTCTTCACACGGCCACAACCGCACATTCCAGCAGTGTGGAGAAGCTCAAAAAGCTCAAAAGTGACTATCGCGCCATCAAGGACCACAACGGCCGGAGTGGTTCAAACCGAAAAACTTGGAAGTGGTTTGACCAGATGGACGCAATTTATGGACAAAGACCGGCAAGCAATGGGAGAGAGTGTGGAGTCGACTCGGCCTCGACTCTGTTGTTGGAGTCCATGATGGAGGATGGTAAGTGTTTTTAACTTTAACGTCTGTAGGCACACTCTGCTTGAAAGTTTTGTTGCAGTTAGCTGGCTATTGTTAAGCTCACTTCTAACAACCATGATATGTTAGGCTACTCGTAAACTCGTGTAAAAACATTAGCAGATAACAATAAGCTAGCTTATGCTATCACTGCTAGCTCTAACTAGCTGCTAGTGCTAACGTTATTTCCCTATGAGCTTGAGGTGAAAACGTTTGTAATACAGCCTGGAGTACACAAATGCAACATGGGGATTAACACGTCTCTGATCTTTCTATTCAAGATTCCTTTTCGACAAACGAAGAGGGTTCAGAGACTCCCATGGACGACACTTCGGCACCGGCAACTCCAGCAAGGGCAGGAGGAGCATCGGCCCCGGCCACTCCAGTACGGGCTGTACCCTCGTCACCTGCAACACTGGCAACCGGTTAGTATATAATTATAATTATATTAAGAGTACTATTTTGCACCTGTGTTTATTACTCGTGAAAAAGCAAACATGGTGCCCATACATGTAGCACAAGAGATGAGATGCCTGATAGCTTAAGACAACACAGGCATACAGATTTAATTTTCTGTGTGCAAAGGCAACCAGTTTAGCATCATATTATGAGAGAAAAAGCCAAGTCTTCTAGCCTGTAGTCTGGGGGTCTATTCTCTGTGCTTAAATTAATATACTTTGCATAAATTTTTTGAGTTTTCGCAAGCTCCAATATGAATACCATTTTTCTTTTTGTCCAGGCCGGAGGAAACGACCTCGGGATCAGGAGCACCTGGCTGTCCTGAGGGAGATGCAGGCGTCAGAAGTGGAGCACCGGGCGTCGGAAGTGGAGCACCGGGAGCTGCAACGTGAACATTTTCGTATGGTGCTCGAAGATGCAGCCCAGGCAAGGGAGCAGGAAATGGCCCTGAGAAGGGAGGAGATGGCAGCAACTGCTGCCTTCAATCAGGCCTTCCTTGGGACTCTGGGCCAGATTGTGCAGGCGCTGCACAGCAAGCGGGACTAGACAGTTCATTTTACTGACCAACATACTGTGCAATATTTAACATTTATATAATAATATAGATAGTTATGTGCAATATCTTTACTTACACACCAAACCATAGCTAACCTATTTTTTTTATGTATATAGCGTCACAACTGTGCACCTTACCACCCCACTTTTTCTTTGCACTACTTTATTACATGTTGACACTTAAAAAGGAGTTTCTTTTAATGTTTGGATACTGTATTTTGCCATTTACAAACCTATGTAAATGATGTTTGGACACCATGTGTCTGTATTTTGCCATTCCTAACTTATGTATATAGTTTATTTGCATGTTTGCACATTTGTTCAATAAACCTTAACTAATTAAAGTGTTTCTTTCATCATGGTTTTTATATTTTTGCATGTCATGTCCAATATTGCACACTGTTATAACATAAAAAAACAAGACAATATATTAAACAATGTTTTTATTTAGCTATTCAAGTAGCGCATCAAAACCTCTCGTACATCCCTGCCTTCTTCCTCTGCACCCTGTGACAGTGCCACCACAGGCTCTGCTGCCACAAATGCATCCCAGTCACTGTCATAGGCCTCTCCATGAGTCTCACAAAGATTATGCAAAGCACAGCAAGTCAGCACCATAGATCTCACCAGTTCTACATCACAGTCATTTCTTTTCATAAGGCAACACCACCTTCCCTTCAGTCTACCAAAAGCATTTTCCACAACAACCCGTGCCCTGCAGATTTTCTTGTTGTAAATCTGCTGTTCTGCTGTGAGCCGTCCAGTGTCATGGAATGGTTTTAAGAGCCAGTTCTGCAAGGGATGGGCAGAATCCCCCAGGATGTAGTAGCCAGCATTAACCCCACCGATGTTCCTGGTGGAAGCTGGAAAGCAGTTGCCACTGCTGGCTAACTCCCACAATTTGGACAGTCTCAAAACACGAGCATCATGCGAGCTGCCAGCCATTCCTGCAAACACGTTCCAGAACAGTCCCTTTCCATCAACAACACCTTGAAGGATGATGGAGTGCCAGCTTTACGGTTGAAATAGTCACAGTGGTACTCTTGTGGTGCTATGATGGGTATGTGTGATCCATCAATAGCACCAATGCACTGCGGGATCCCCCATCTTCTCGCAGTGTAGGCAGCCATTTCTGCAAACTTCTCCTGGTCTGGGAAACAAATTGGTTCCGGCACCAACAACATCTCTGCAGCAGCAGCAAACTCTTGAACACACCCGCACACAGTTGTGATGCTTACTCCAAAAAGATGGCCGACAGTTCTGTACTCGGAGCCGGTCGCAAGCTTCCATAATGCCATGGCCAATCTCTTCTTTGGAGGTACACACTTGCGGAAGGTTATGTCCTGTCTCTCCATCGCTGAACGCATTTTGTTGTAGAGGTAGACATTCTGAAGTTCTCAACCCACTGAGTGTGTGTGAAACCGGGAACAATAAAATCCCACCACTCGGCAGCTCGGTTGAACGCCCAAACAGACGGTCTGCGGCGGCAATTTTGCAAAGCGTAAATTATCTGAAACACAAACAGAACACAACATACATACTTTAGTGTGTAATAATGGTTGCTAAAGTTGATGTAATATTTTGTATAGCGTATAGTAAATACTGACTGTGGCCCTGAACACATGTTAACTAACGTTACTAGGTAACTTACCCTTTTGTGTCGGCGAACAATAGTCGTGTCGATGTCTGAACTCTGTAGTAATTCCAAAACTCTCCTGTTTTTTTCGCCCGTGTTTTTTTTTTGCTGCCTTCAGCTTCTTTTGAAACAAAATTTGTCTTCTGGCTGTGGCAAATAGCCACATGCCGAGAATCAAAAACAACACACCTTCGCCGTCCTCCATCGTTGTGTACCTTGGCTGTATTGAGAGAACGTTGTGTACACTGAGTGAGTCGCATTGAAAATTACGTCATGGCAGTTTCCTGCGGCGTCGCTGATGACCAGCCACGCTGAGGCGGTACTAAAATCTGCAATGGAAAACGGACGCACAGTGAGTCGAGTCGAGTAGAGTCGAGGCGAGTCGAGCAGGTACCATGTAATGGAAAAGCACCTTTAGACTTTCAGTGAGTTTTTGCTCTATTTCTCTCCATGGGACTGTAGATGAGGGGTCCAGCCACACTCCGAAGGCCCATTGCTGAAAGGCTCTGTGATACACTTCAAGGTTGGGGAGGGCCAAGCCTCCTGTGTTTGAGGTACGTTGCAGGGTAGAGTATTTTAGCCTAGGTTGTTTATTATTCCAAATATATTGCCGGCCAGCAGATAAACGAGTCAAAGTTGTGTCCCTTCAGGTGTCCGAAGCCGCTGGATCATGAATGTGATGCAGTCAGATTGCTCCGGCTCACATACCATAATTTCCTGCATCTCACTTCAGTTTCACTGAGTCACCGTGATAACAGACAAAATGATTTGGCGTCAAATAAAAAGTAATAGACCTCGTTATTTATTGAAATATGGAGGTGAGTGCAGGAGCTCTAGTCTCTTGCAACCATAGCAGGTGCTGGTCACATGATCCTCCCTACCAGCATTTAAAAAAAAATGAAATTAGAATTGCGTAATGTTTTACAACAGTTCCTATCACAATTGCCAAAGACAAGGACACCTGTTTTATTTGTCGCTTGATTCTTGCAGATATTGTCACTACTCATCCAAAATTCTTCTTCAGTTCTGGGGAGTGGGGAGTCCCAGACACTACACTTAACCAAAGTCATCTGTCTCCAACATGCAGGGAAGCATCCAGGTGCAAACACATAAGCTCACACATCATAGGGCAAGTCAACATAAACAATAATAAAATAAACTGTGCACATTCTATCATGTTCACTGGCCGTCTCCACATTACCTCATTTAGAGCAATATTGCCTAGCATGGGCTTTTGTAAATGGAAAGCAGAGAGCTATAGATTCCAGGAGCACTGTTGGATATCAATTCCATTTATATCAGCTGCCATGCCAATTTAATCTACCAAGATATTAAGTGTGTATGCAATATTTGTTTGTATAGTCAATTCTTCGTTCCACACATTCACTGGTCTGCTCCCTCCTCCCTCCGTCCCTCCTCCATTATGCTTCATCTCACTCTTTACATCCACAGTAAAAGGCGGGCTGTACAGGCTACCCTCAGTGAAAGACTGTGGGTGGACTATGGGTTTGATCCTCTCTTTACTTGAACGAATGCATGTGAAAAGGGTCAAATGTGGCCTTAATTCTGTTATCTCTCTTGAATTATCAGCACAAAAGATGAGCAACTCTGTAAGAAATATCGGTTCTTTGATCAAAAGTGGAAGGTACTGTATATAACCTGACACGCCACATGGTTTGTTCGTCGTTGGAGACTGTATGGGAAAGGGCAGGCACTTTCAAAAAATACCTGGCAGGTGATTGTCTATCACGTTCACCATTGTCGTTTTGAACAAACAGTGGCGGCTTGTTTTGGTTAGTTGAGATATTGACTGATGAGACAAATTGTCCTGTGTTGTAGTCCAGTGCTTAGCTTTGTCATTGTTACCTCTTCTGCCAGTTGGTTTATATGGATGTTGGGACCAAGCAGGGGGTTAAACATTGATCTTAACCAAAAATGGCTCAGATTGAGCTGACTCTAGAGACAAGGGACACAGGGAAGCCAAGACAAAGGATCTTGGCCTACATGTGAATCCCAAAGCCAGTTTCACCAAACTCCTACAGGCTGCCACTTGGAAACAGAGTCGCCAAAATGGAGATTCTACCTCCAACACGAGGAAGGCAAGGCAGACTGGTGGGGAGACAAAGAACTGCTTCACACCTGTGACAAGGTTGCGCTTTTCCCATTGGCTGTCGGGCCTTTGAATGCACCAACCCGCCACTAGGAGGTGGAGGAAGGATAAAAGCTGTCGGCGTTTGTGTCTCTTCGTTTTCCACGGTAATCCATTTTACTGACAGGAGGTGCACTAGTCCGGACTAGCTTAACCAGCGTCACCTCGCTGGTCGAGATTGAGCTGGGACATTTTATATCTTTCTGATATACAAAGGGGATCCAAGGGGATACTGACCCAGTATCTCCTCACATCTGCAGCGGGTTTAATCACCCCAGATTCAAGAAAAGGACTACGTCCGTTGTTCTTGTGTCGTCGACCTGGATCGCGTGTCGTCTACTGCTCTGGACGAAACGGATCGTTAAACTCTAGAACTAGTGTGTTTGGTTTGTTTATTAATGAGCAAAGGTTTCGCTACCGCTTGTTGCCATTAATGTGATCTGTGATTGTAATCATGTATTGGCCCATATATGGTTATTAATCTGTTTCTGTGAATGTATAATTGATCATGATACTGATCAGAGTGTTTTCCTCCTTTACTCTTTTCCCTTTTACTAACACACACACACACATACACACACACACACACGGACACAAGCTAGCCACGTAGCTCCCGAGCTAACGCTGCTAGCTTAACCACGTGGGGTCGGCTTACGTTTGTACAGAGCTAACAGGCTAACACATGACCAGGGCAGGGTTAAGCGTGCGCGTTGCCTAGCAACCCCCTGGACCTGTTCAACCCCTCCTTGTGCACCCAGCACCACTACCGCCCTCTTGAGGCTAAATAGTTTTGTGCAGCTCACAGGAGTAGCCATTTTGTAGTTTTTGTGTTTGAACTACATTTTGACACTGCCCCTCCACCCTTTCACTCACTCTCTCTCTCTCTCACACACACATACACACAAAACAACACACACACACACACACACACACACACACACACACACACACACACACACACACACACACACACAGACACAGACGTGTCCATGACACAGGCTGTTTTTTTGTTTTTGCTATGTTTTGGTTGTGATATTGTAAAAGGTATATACGTTTTATTATTGAAGGATTATTGATTGGCTACTGATAATTGTGACGTTAATAAATTCGATTATACTTAATTAGCAGTTGCTGGTGATTATTTGTGTACTTATTGTGATAATTGCTGGTCGAACAGGGCCATGCTTGAATTCACCCCTTCCTTTGTTTCCTTTTATAGGATCACTACAGAAATGAGACTGTTCCACAGTTTGATTATTGGTCCCTGACTTGCAGGGTGGTGCCCCATTTTGATTGTTTGTCGATTTGATAAAGTTATTAATAACCATATTCATAACTTTATTAATATTGATAAAACATCTTTGATAATTTGCCGATGATCAAATCTGTACCCTACGAGTATCCTACAATGGACGCTTTTGCAGAAGTTAGCCGGCTACAGGAAAAATAAAAAAAAAAAAGCCGCCGCTTGATTTTAATGGGATTTAATTTCCAATTCGCTGTCTGCCTGTCAGCAACAAACAAAAGTTCTCATTCAACATGTTAATGATGCTCAGTTCAGATGACCATCCCGTCTGTCCACAAAATCAGCAGCTGTCAGTTCTTTCTCTTCACTTTCTCTTCGTTTTTATCTGTTTAACTCCACAAGTCAATTTTCAGTTGCTGCTCTGTGCACACAAGAGGACACCGCAGGCTTTAATGTCGTGAACCCAGAGGTGCGGCCTGATTGCAGTCAAGAGCGCAGTGTTTTGTGAAATGTCGTTGTGTTTTGTGAAATGTTCGCCGTTAATCGACTAAATTGAATAAATTATTTTAACAATGACGGAAAAATCTGAAGGCCGTCCGTCGTTTTGACTGATTAGAACACTGAGAGTGATTTACTGGAACTTTGAATAATTCACACCCCGTCCAGTTAAAACTGATGGCGTCTGCTCCATACAGCAGCAGCAGAGTAGCAGGAGTCAGGAGAGCTGACCAACAAGACAATGGCGGAGGATTTGGTGTCAAAGCGAAAAGCAAAATAGCCCCTTTTGTGAATATTTTGGATTTAAACCCATTGCCAATAGGGGAACTTGTTAATGTTAATGAGGCCAACTGCCTGAAAGCTATGCTGTCACCTGATGAACATGGCAGCTATATTCATACAGCTACACAAGCTACACCTCCACCCTAGCATCCACCGGTTGGCTCTGAGTCTATGCTCTCTTATAGGGGGAAGTTACTGTATCTATTTATCTTGTACCTGTAGTTGAGCACAAACACAGTTTTATGTGCAGTGAGGGCAGCGGCTAAAACAACACCAAATTCTCAATTTTCACAATTTAAAGTTTCTTACTACTTTAAAGTCTCTATCCACTACAAAGTACTTAAAGAGAACTCACTTAGCTAGTTCACCTGCATCAGCAGCACGTTACCTACCATGTCAATATACTGAGCCTGTTTGTAACCGTTAGGCTACGTGATGATAGACAACGTGATCTTCACCTGTTCAACTGACTTTACCAGTTTAGATAGTAGGCGTCTGTCCTGCTATTTTTAGACAATTGAACGAACCACAGACCGTTGCCTTGTTCATGGACTCACGACAGTGCGCTGCAAAGAATGAATAGGGAAAACACAGAAATTTATATTTGGCGTTATTTTAAACAAACGGGAAACAATTTATTAAATTAATTAATGTATTAATAAAAGGTGCCCGAACACCATTCTGGATAGTTCTGGACCACTTTAACCCATGAGTGAGAGATTATTAGCGGCGTTACTGGTGCTCCATTCATCGCAATAACTGGTAAAAATGATGGCTATGGCTCGTTTCCACTGTCCTCACGTGACCAGAAAATCAGTTAATTAATGCGGTGTTAGAGATCACATCCAAAATGATTGACTTGACCTTCAAAATGATGACATTTGTCTCGTCTGAAAAATAGGACTTGAAGACTTAAGATTGGTTTCTGTTAGCACCTCTACAACAGAAGACTGATAGTAAGGAAATTATCTTTTGGAATAGTGTGGACACAATTCTTAATTTTTGCTGCACAAGCAGTTTGCACTAATTTGATGGATATTTTATGCTTTTTTTTTGTGGCTGTGGGAAGATGGCCCTTTTAATTTGAATAGTTTGGGATGGAAGATAAAATCATGGGTATAAACTCACTGCTCACTACCTACTTCAAAGGAATATCATTGGACTGCATTGTAGATAATGACTGCATTTGTATTTTGAGGTGTACGGTAATTTTAAAATGGACAGTTGTTGCAGTGTTAGCAGAAGTGGCTGACAGTGAAAAAAAAAAAAACAGTGAGGCCTTACAGACATCATTCTGTCCCTGACACCGCTGGAGCAGAGAACTGATTCAGCATCTTCTAATCCTCACATTTCTCTCTCCCAGTACATAACCTTTTAGATGGAAAAATCATACCTTGGAATGGGATAATAATAATAAAAAAAAATTGCTGCAAGGTTCTCCAAAGAACTGGAGACAAAATCTTTCTAGTAACAACCCTGAATTATTATATCCAATATTTAAAACATTGGAGACTTGAGTGCCTCTAGTAAATTACCAAAAGGCTTGCAGAGATAAAACTGTTGTCCCTGGGGATGACGAAAGAGGTTGACCATCATTGACCAGTTAGTGGGTTTTCACATCTTAAAAAACAATAATAAAAAAAAAAAAAGTAAAATCTTAAAACTAAATTTGGTGACACAATATTAGTTATAGAAAAAAATGATAGCATTTGTAAGTTTGGCTGTCATCCAACATTGCTGATGTTTAACACAAAATCAATGCTGGGATACCTGTCCACAATGAGTTCACACATCCTGGGTAAAATGGGCAGAACAACACTTCTGGTCGATCTTAAGACTTTGAACTTGACCTGTTACTGACATTTCACAGGTCCACAAGAACACAAGTACAGACAAGAATGCCCATTGAGAAAGACTTCTTATTCATAATTGATTTCCCTTGGTAAATCTATCCAAACTGAAAAAAAGGAGATGTGGATAAGCACATATACTTTAAATGCAATACAAATAGTAGGCCTATATACTGTATCTTTTTATTTTTAGGGACCGTTCGGTATTTATGGAATGGACCACCGGAGGAAAATAGGGGAGGGTCATGTCTTTTTATTCTTTGTTGAGGGGAGGGTCATCCAAAAATGTTTTGGTCTACAAAATAATGCAACTTTTGTATTCATGAAACAGCAAAATTTCAAAGTGGCTTGTTTGGTGCATACTTTTCCATTTAGCTCTCAGTCTCGGCCCCCCATCGCTAGCAGATGGGTCTGATCCACCAAAAATCGTAACATGACAGCAACACGAGTTTGGAGTTGCTTTCTTTGAGAATGCAACCCTATAGCTAACTGCGCCACCTGTCGCCAAAGTATCATCACTGACATGGAGCTGGAATATAATGAAGCTGACTAGCTCAAAGGTTTCACGTTGCCTCGAGCTCGAGGACCCACGGAAAATACTGAGCATCCACGTGTGCCAGACTGCCAGTAGGCTACATTCATTTAAAATTAGACATTGCAGTTGGTGCGAAGTGGAGCGTGTGAGCGCTGATCGCAGTTACGTGTCAGTTAAACTTCTCATCTCCAATCCTGTCTATAGAGCTCCAGCCAGCTCACAGCGGGGTCTGGGAAGGTGGACAGGCCAGGCGACAAGCCAGCTACCCCGGCAGGCACTGGTAGCCCCTCAAATAAAAAACGAACAGTCCCTTAAAGATGATTTTTCATTTTTTCGCTTTATTAGATAGTGACAGTGGATAGTCGACAACAATGACAATGACACCCTTTATGTCATATTCAATATCTCAAGATCAATAATGTAGACTCACTGTATTCCAGACACTTGATACAAAAATACTTCATTTTATTGGCAATATACATATATGTCACCCTTGTCTCCTCCTCTTTGCCCGAAATGTGTCTATCAATTTAGTAAGGGTGTAAGACGGGTAAAGTAACACATTTTTGTCAAAATTGAGTTACTTACATATTCTTACTCTGGTATGACTTTTTTTTTTTTTAAACACATTTTGGGTGTTTTATTCAGAAAACATAAAGGTTCTATCTACAAAGTTACACTTGGAGTTATAAGGTTCGATATGTAGCCCAATCATCTTTTGGAATATTTACAGAAGGACCAATCAAATACTGAGTCTCTTTATGGCACCATGGTTGTCTTTTTCACCCCAGTATTTAGAAGATGGAAAAATGTATCGTAAAACCAAAGCCAGATTTACCTGCAATTTAAGGGTTCTTGATTTCATCGATGAACTAACAAAGAAGGTGAGTTTTCTTGTTAAAAGTTTTAGTTGTAGTTGAGGAAATTGTCATTCCTGTGCAGTATTAGCTGAGGAGATAATCACTACCAAATAGGCTATCTATAATAACAGGCTATTGATAGTGAGCTAATGTTAATTTAGTAGCCTACATGTAATTTAGCCATCATTTTGAGGCAAGTCCTAACCTACAGTGGGATTTTGTTGAAGTAATATCTTTCTTTCTCATGCTTTGGATTCTGCTGAAGACAACTTTTAAAAATAACTAATGTGAGCTAACATTAGCTAGCAATAGCTAGTCTTAGAATATGAAACAATTCACGTTGGAAATGATGTTTGGCAAGGAAATGATTGGATATGACTGAATTTCCATTTGGAGTTGCATTATAGCATTTGGATTTCGCTGAGGACAACATTTAGAATTAGGACATGTTAGCTAATGCTAGCTAACGTTAGCTAGCACTAGCATAGCATACAAATCTATTTTGAACTGATGTTTGGCAAGGCGTTGTTTGGATGTGACTGTATTTGTTGCTCTAATGGTGTTGTAATGTGTTTGTAGAGAGGAAAATGCCAGGCGGAGAGGGCCTAAAAGGATTTTAATTTTATACTTGATTCTCATTTATTGTTTGTGTGTGTGTGTGTGTGTGTGTACTGCTATAAAGAAAAGGACTTTTTAATTATTGCACTACTACTGGTTAGATGTTAAGCTGCATTTCGTTGTACTGGTTGTCCTTACTTGTGCAAATTGAATCTAATCTAATCAAAATTGATAATGGAGGAATACATGGGCCTAAAAGGATTTTAATTTTATACTTGATTCTTATTTATTCTCTATTGTGCTATATGATTACAGCAATGGGATAATATCAGTAATTTTCCCACAGGCTGGTGATGTTGAGCCAGATGCTGAGCAAGTTAAAGATGGAGTGAGGGCAAAATTTGCAACACCGGACATGGACCTACATCTGAATGAGTGGCAGTATTGCTATGCGTAATGTTGTATGACGCGTTTTACATTTAAATTGTTTAAAAATGATTTGATAAACTATCAAATTAAAGACTGATTTTAAATATTCATTCAACTCGATTTGCTTTTCTACTGAAAAGACTTTGATAAACCGAAGAACCTGACCTGCATCAGACCATGCATTTTTTAAATCATTCATTTACATTTTATTTACTGTTATCTTGAATAAGAAAGATGAAAGGAAAAATGATGCACTGGAAAAATATTGTGTTATAGCATTAAGATTTAACATATTAACCAATAAAAAGACACTTTTTATTATATAAATTGAACATTAAAACAGTATGTATAAGTAAATCGTTAAAATTCTTTGATAATCATTGTTATTGTTATTTTTTGGGGCTTTTAACCCTTTAATTTTTTTGACAGGACAGCTAGGTGAGAAAGATATGCAGGAAATCTTCACAGGTCAGATTCAAACCCTGGACCTCTGTGTCAAGGTATAAACCTCTCAGTATACATGTGCCTGCTCTACCCACTGAGCCAAGCCGGCTGCCCTTGCTCTGTTTTTGAAGATGGAACCTTAAAATTCCAAGGTGGCTGTTAGTTTTTAGAACTATAAGGTTCTATTTACAATTCATGTAGATTTTTGGTAGCCTGGATGCCAGCCGAATTTAGCCCCGCCCACAATATTTGAGGTTGGGAAGTTTGGTCTGGACTTGATCCGTTGAGGAACAACTATGCTCGAACCAGAGCTTTTAGGACCAATCAAATTGTCAGGGCGGGCTTTATACGATGATGGACAGATGATCACCAGTAACGTAATCAACCACGTCACCAAAGAACGCTTGGGTTGAATTTGTTCGTTCGCTGGAGAATGGAAATGTGTAGCTAGATTACGCCATCGGATCTGTTTTAGAAGATATCAACAGCGCATTCATTTTAAAATCCTCAACCTGCCCGTCTCAGCTCGACTCAAACCAGCTGATGGTGTCGCTGCTACTCAGCTGTTCAAGTCGCAGAGGCTGGTTTTAGAACGTAAGAGACGTCACCTGTTTCAACAGTCAATAGAGAAGACAGCTGGTAAAGTCAGCTATAAACTATAGAAATAAAATGATCAATAATCCATTTTATTTCTACGTTACAAACAACAATCTGCCGAAAGCACGGTCTCGTCTCATTGTTGTTGAGTTATGTTGACAGTTGAGTTGAGTTCCGTTGCTCTGATTGGTTGTAGGTCTATCCAATTGAGTGCAGAGGTATTTTCTTTCCTGGTTCGGTTGAAACACGCCCCATTATCACAGCCCAATGGAGCAGTATCAGGAGAATCTGAGTATGACGACGTCAGGCTAGATTTTTGGTATCTCAGATGTAGAATACATGTATGGTGTATGTAACTGTGGTGCTATAAAGAAATGTGCTCCATTTGTCAGTTTTGCTATTAGCAATGCTAAAACTTTAAACCTCAATATCTCAAAACTGATCTGAACGCAGATAGAACCTTATTATTCTGAGGTAGCGCGATCGATCAGGCTTATCTTTCCACTCATTGATATTTTATGGGACTTTGTACTGTGTTTCGTGTTGGAAGTGTCCGGGATAAAGTGAGTCTAAGTTACATTGTAGAGACTTACTTTTTTGTTTAGAAATAGAGAAATGTGTCATTTTAACAAGGTCTTTCTTTAATCCAGCCTGCAACTACAGTCAGTGCGTTTACATGCAGTTTAAAAAAACGATTAAACCGATCATAGCCAGCCCATTCTCATGGCAGTGCGTGAAAAGGTTACGTTATTGAATCTTTTGATTCGTGAACAGGACACAATTATGTTGTTTTTTTCATGTGGTGATTACGAATTTTAATTTAATGTATTTAAATGGGAAGCATATTTCATGATCACAGCACGACAACGGTAGGGAGTAGTATGAAAAGCAGAAAATCCACGTAGGGAGGTTGATCAGGTTGGTCGGGGTGGTGGATGGGTCAAACACTACAGGACTTTCACCCCGGAGACCAGGAATCGCGCCCGGCGTGTTTCAGTTCCTCTTCGCGTTATTCTCTTCCTAACCACAACCGTCCCGTTGTTGTCGGCATGTCCTGTGTTTGACAGTTTCTTTCCCAGTTGTCCAGCCCCGCCCCCCCCCCCCCCCCCCCCTCCATCAGTGCATCTCAAGGTACTAAGCATGTGTGTGTATTTCAGGCCTGTGTGTAATGTGTATTCTAACAACAGAGTGAAAACATTGTATAATAAAGTATAAATTATTATCAGCAGAACTTCAGCCTAAGTTGAATGTTTACAGTTCTTATTGTAAATGATCACAGAGATAACCAGATTTTTAATTTTTTTTTTTTTCAATTTTATTGAAGTAGTTGTTAAATGTTAATATGCATTTAATGTGGGAGAACCGGAGCACCCGGGGATACCCTGAGAGCTAAAGTCCTGCCTCATATCCAGGTATCCTCCTGCTCCACTGGCCTCTGTCCCTCGATCACGAAGGCGGAGGCCAGTGGAGGAGGCGATACGTTATATGGCTGGACTGGAGCTCTTTATGACATTAAGTTTAAAGGAAAAATCACATTTTCCTTCAACATGACTACTATGTCTAAGCTAATGTTTTTTTATATATTTATATACTAAATATGGGAGAAACCTTCGGATCGCCGGAGAAAACCCTAACATAGTAGACGGATGACATTTAACTCACATGTAACGTCAACCCCTATTTCTGCGTCTGCAAATATTGGAGATGGCTTTACACACAGATGAGAAGAACCCTGTTTTCTTGGATTTCATCAGGTGATATTTGAAACAGTAGGCAATACAGTCTTCCAATGCTGGTTCCCCTAAATTCATGGAGACCAGCATTTTTTCTGCACAGCCCCACTTCCTACACACGTCTTGGAAAATGTCCTTGTCCAGGTTTTTAAAAGTTTTTGTGGTGGTATCGAAATCAACACCCTTGACTGCGGCCCAACTTTTTTCAAGCAGACGATCAATGGAGTCCTCAGGGTTGTTAAGGTTGCAGTCTACTTTTGCTTTCTTGAACATGCGTGTAAGCAGCTTCTGCATGATCACCTTGATGGACATTCTGTTTCTTGATGTCGTTGCTGTTGCATCCTCACACGCCTCTGGTGACTCTGTTGGTGTGACGTGTGTTGGTGTGACGTGTGTTGGTGTGACGTGTGTTGGTGTGATGTGCGTTGGGGCCAGTGATCGATTTTCCAATCGCTCAAGAGCTTCTTGACTGTGGCCGCTGACCTTAGTGTTCAGCCACCACCTCAGCATTCCCAGGAAACTCCACATTTTGCTCTGTATGTCAGCATACAAGTCAGGATGTGTCTTGTGAGATGCCTTCGCTCTAACTGGATCTGGGATCATCCCAGGTGAGATGTGACTGGAGAGGAGATCACAAAGTGCCTGTGTGAATGTCATGTCTTTACCACTGGAAATCTTCTTGAGCTCCCGGAATACAGTGACTTCGTTTCCACAGCGTGCTTTTTCACCATGCTGTGGCTGAAGCAGAGAGTCAATGTCATCTAGGAGTGACGACACTGACTGGCCGCTTTCAATTTTGGAGTCCTGGTGGAATTTGGCCTTCAGTTGCACCAGCATACGATGAATCCAAGTTTTGATGAAGCACTTTGCAAAAAAGGCTTTGATCTTGTTTCTTATTTTTTTTATAAACAGTTTGCGCTTTGGCTTCTGTTCTGCAGCATCAGTCTTTTCCAAACTCTTGACAATTGACTGAGCAATGTCTTTTGCAACAGTTGAAATCTCCTGAGAGCTTTTGGATTTCAGCTGCTCATACTCTGGCTCCGGCACTACATCCAAAAGAGGTTCAGTGATCTTATTCATCTCCTCCTTAATTATATCTTCGACAGCTTGAGCTGTTGCCGTCTCAAAGCTGTCCTTTGGTGAGACATCCTGGGTTTCTGGTTCCATAGTTGTGGTGGAAACTGGTGACAAAGAGTGGACATCAGCGTCATTCTCTATATCTTCCACCCTTAGTTTGTCCATGGAGGCGGTCAGACTTTGTCTCTCACAGACAGGTGGTTTAGCTGAGCACAAGGTTTTCATCTTGGCTGTGAACGACTTCAACATTTGGCAGGCATGGTGAACCATAGCATTTAACCTGTTCCAGGAAGTGACACGCATTATGTGTGACTCTTCAGTAATAGTAGAGTTGCAAATATTTGCAACCTCTATAGCAACCAAGTTCGTCAATGCTTTTGAGCTGACACACGGGACTTGGTTCTCAACATCCAAAACCTCGCCAAAACTCTGAGAGAGTTTGTTGCCGATACTAGACAGAACATTCTCCTCAGACAGGACTTCATTTTTGCACCTAACCTTTAACAAGGCTTGTGACAGTGATCTTATAATGTCCAAAAGTAGTTCTGCCAACATAACTTCAGTGGCATGATCAGGGGTGCCTAAATTCAACAACCCCATTGTTCCTTTGTCATACTTTTAGAGAAGGATTCGAGGCCGCTGGGAGAATAACATCTAATTTAATCTCGGGGATGTCTTCAGTCTTTGGTGTTGCTGGTCTAGGCATTATGACTGTTGCTGTATTATTATTTTCAACTTCCATGGTCGATTTCGATGGTCGATTATTTCGATGGTCGATTATTTCTATGGTCGATTATTTCAATGGTCGATTTCGATGGTCGATTATTTTCGATAAGATCACAAACTGGTCCGTTAATTTAATAAGCTTATGTGCTGCTTGCATCTCGCGTCTCGTTTCCAAAGGAAATTCGGTTAGAATGAAAGGTGAGTAAATTAAATGACCCTAATACTGTTTTCATCAAAGGATCAAAGACATCAAAGGAATTGTAGAATCTGACTGACTGTTCCATAAGCCCCCCACCCAACAATGACTGCTGCTAGCAACCATTGCTAGGCACCGGCAGAACCCTCTGGCAGGTTTCAGTAATATTTTAATAATATTAGTAATATATTTTTTTTAATTATAAAACGTAAGAAAGTGGTTAAAAATGTCCATTCCAGTTTCTCGGAATTCAAGTAACATCTTGTTTTATTGGACCAACATTCCAAAGAGATATTCAGTTTACAATGGGGTTTTCTCTCCATTGTATACACACGAAAAATGGAACTATGCACACAATTCTTGAAAATTTGAAAAATTTGGGATCCTGTTAATCCTACCTAGGTGTCCTCTTGCCCAAAGAACAGACTGACAAAAATTTTTCCCGCTGTCGATAATTTGTTGTCATGTAACGTGAATTAAATATACACACCATAAACAAGCTAGCATTAGCTTAACTTGAATCCGTTTTTTGTAATAGTATGCTACCTTAAAATAAAGCTTTGCAGTCTCATACTCTGTAATTTAGCCCTCAAAGACGGCGCCTCAAGCTAGAAATGTAACTAACGTTATTGTTTTATTAGCCTGGCTAATTAACCTTAGGGCTATGTAGGGTTAGCTTGCTAACAAACTAGCAGGCCTAACGTTAATAGCTTCTAGCAGTCACCACTGGTCATTGAAGTAAGAACAACGAAGATAACTGTGCTGGACGGGGTTGCATTTCTCCAAAAGTTAAGTCGGTCTCAACTTTTTGAAGGTTAATTAGATGATGTAGAAATTAATTAAGGTTAATAAAATTAGTATTATTCCCAACAGCCCTACCCTAACATATCTACTTACTATTCTGGGTCATGACTGCGACTTTAATGCTGATGCAAGTAGTTTTCACATGAAAAAACCCACTGTTTACAAAAGAAAACATTCTTATAACACAAATGTGAAATTCATGAATGAAACTGAACGAAATAATAACATTTCGGGTGGCAGTAGCTCAGTCCGTATGGAGTAGGTTTGGGAACCAGAGGGTCACTGGTTCAACTCCCCATATGGACCAAATTGTGGTGGTGGACTGGTAGCTGAAGAGGTGCCTGTTCACCTCCTGGGCACTGCCAACGTGCCCTTGAGCAAGGCACCAAACCCCCAACTGCTTGGGCCGCCTGTCCAGCCCCTCCCCTCATCAGTGCATCTCAAGGTACTAAGCATGTGTGTGTATTTCAGGCCTGTGTGTAATGTGTATTCTAACAACAGAGTGAAAACATTGTATATAAAGTATAAATTATTATTATTATCAGCAGAACTTCAGCCTAAGTTGAATGTTTACAGTTCTTATTGTAAATGATCACAGAGATAACCAGATTTTTAATTTATTTTTTTTCAATTTTATTGAAGTAGTTGTTAAATGTTAATATGCATTTAATGTGGGAGAACCGGAGCACCCGGGGATACCCTGAGAGCTAAAGTCCTGCCTCATATCCAGGTATCCTCCTGCTCCACTGGCCTCTGTCCCTCGATCACGAAGGGCGGAGGCCAGTGGAGGAGGTGGAGACGTGGCTATATGGCTGGACTGGAGCTCTTTATGACATTAAGTTTAAAGGAAAAAATCACATTTTCCTTCAACATGACTACTATGTCTAAGCTAATGTTTTTTTTAATATATTTATATACTAAATATGGGAGAAACACTCGGATCGCCCGGAGAAAACCCTAACATAGTAGACGGATGACATTTAACTCACATGTAACGTCAACCCCTATTTCTGCGTCTGCAAATATTGGAGATGGCTTTACACACAGATGAGAAGAACCCTGTTTTCTTGGATTTCATCAGGTGATATTTGAAACAGTAGGCAATACAGTCTTCCAATGCTGGTTCCCCTAAATTCATGGAGACCAGCATTTTTTCTGCACAGCCCCACTTCCTACACACGTCTTGGAAAATGTCCTTGTCCAGGTTTTTAAAAGTTTTTGTGGTGGTATCGAAATCAACACCCTTGACTGCGGCCCAACTTTTTTCAAGCAGACGATCAATGGAGTCCTCAGGGTTGTTAAGGTTGCAGTCTACTTTTGCTTTCTTGAACATGCGTGTAAGCAGCTTCTGCATGATCACCTTGATGGACATTCTGTTTCTTGATGTCGTTGCTGTTGCATCCTCACACGCCTCTGGTGACTCTGTTGGTGTGACGTGTGTTGGTGTGACGTGTGTTGGTGTGACGTGTGTTGGTGTGATGTGCGTTGGGGCCAGTGATCGATTTTCCAATCGCTCAAGAGCTTCTTGACTGTGGCCGCTGACCTTAGTGTTCAGCCACCACCTCAGCATTCCCAGGAAACTCCACATTTTGCTCTGTATGTCAGCATACAAGTCAGGATGTGTCCTGTGAGATGCCTTCGCTCTAACTGGATCTGGGATCATCCCAGGTGAGATGTGACTGGAGAGGAGATCACAAAGTGCCTGTGTGAATGTCATGTCTTTACCACTGGAAATCTTCTTGAGCTCCCGGAATACAGTGACTTCGTTTCCACAGCGTGCTTTTTCACCATGCTGTGGCTGAAGCAGAGAGTCAATGTTATCTAGGAGTGACGACACTGACTGGCACGCTTTCAATTTTGGAGTCCTGGTGGAATTTGGCCTTCAGTTGCACCAGCATACGACAATCAAGTCTTTTGATGAAGCACTTTGCAAAAAAGGCTTTGATCTTGTTTCTTATTTTTTTATAAACAGTTTGCGCTTTGGCTTCTGTTCTGCAGCATCAGTCTTTTCCAAAATCTTGACAATTGACTGAGCAATGTCTTTTGCAACAGTTGAAATCTCCTGAGAGCTTTTGGGTTTCAGCTGCTCATACTCTGGCCCCGGCACTACATCCAAAAGAGGTTCAGTGATCTTATTCACCTCCTCCTTAATTATATCTTCGACAGCTTGAGCTGTTGCCGTCTCAAAGCTGTCCTTTGGTGAGACATCCTGGGTTTCTGGTTCCATAGTTGTGGTGGAAACTGGTGACAAAGAGTGGACATCAGCGTCATTCTCTATATCTTCCACCCTTAGTTTGTCCATGGAGGCGGTCAGACTTTTCGTCTCTCACAGACAGGTGGTTTAGCTGAGCACAAGGTTTTCATCTTGGCTGTGAACGACTTCAACATTTGGCAGGCATGGTGAACCGCATAGCATTTAACCTGTTCCAGGAAGTGACACGCATTATGTGTGACTCTTCAGTAATAGTAGAGTTGCAAATATTTGCAACCTCTATAGCCAAGATAGTTCGCAATGCTTTTGAGCTGACACACGGGACTTGGTTCTCAACATCCAAAACCTCGCCAAAACTCTGAGAGAGTTTGTTGCCGATACTAGACAGAACATTCTCCTCAGACAGGACTTCATTTTTGCACCTAACCTTTAACAAGGCTCGTGACAGTGATCTTATAATGTCCAAAAGTAGTTCTGCCAACATAACTTCAGTGGCATGATCAGGGGTGCCTAAATTCAACAACCCCCACTGTTCCTTTGTCATACTTTTAGAGAAGGATTCGACCGCTGGGAGAATAACATCTAATTTAATACCCGGGATGTCTTCAGTCTTTGGTGTTGCTGGTCTAGGCATTATGACTGTTGCTGTATTAATATTTTCAACTTCCATGGTCGATTTCGATGGTCGATTATTTCGATGGTCGATTATTTCTATGGTCGATTATTTCAATGGTCGATTTCGATGGTCGATTATTTTCGATAAGATCACAAACTGGTCCGTTAATTTAATAAGCTTATGTGCTGCATGCACCGCGTCTCGTTTCCAAAGGAAATTCGGTTAGAATGAAAGGTGAGTAAATTAAATGACCCTAATACTGTTTTCATCAAAGGATCAAAGACATCAAAGGAATTGTAGAATCTGACTGACTGTTCCATAAGCCCCGCCCACCCAACAATGACTGCTGCTTAGCAACCATTGCTAGGCACCGGCAGAACCCTCTGGCAGGTTTCAGTAATATTTTAATAATATTAGTAATATATTTTTTTTAATTATAAAACGTAAGAAAGTGGTTAAAAATGTCCATTCCAGTTTCTCGGAATTCAAGTAACATCTTGTTTTATTGGACCAACATTCCAAAGAGATATTCAGTTTACAATGGGGTTTTCTCTCCATTGTATACACACGAAAAATGGAACTATGCACACAATTCTTGAAAATTTGAAAAATTTGGGATCCTGTTAATCCTACCTAGGTGTCCTCTTGCCCAAAGAACAGACTGACAAAAAATTGCCATGCTGTCGATAATTTGTTGTCATGTAACGTGAATTAAATATACACACCATAAACAAGCTAGCATTAGCTTAACTTGAATCCGTTTTTTGTAATAGTATGCTACCTTAAAATAAAGCTTTGCAGTCTCATACTCTGTAATTTAGCCTCAAAGACGTGCGCTTCAAGCTAGAAATGTAACTAACGTTATTGTTTTATTAGCCTGGCTAATTAACCTTAGGGCTATGTAGGGTTAGCTTGCTAACAAACTAGCAGGCCTAACGTTAATAGCTTCTAGCAGTCACCACTGGTCATTGAAGTAAGAACAACGAAGATAACTGCGTGACGTGGGGTTGCATTTCTCCAAAAGTTAAGTCGGTCTCAACTTTTTGAAGGTTAATTAGATGATGTAGAAATTAATTAAGGTTAATAAAATTAGTATTATTCGCTTAACAGCCCTATCCCTAACATATCTACTTACTATTCTGGGTCATGACTGCGACTTTAATGCTGATGCAAGTAGTTTTCACATGAAAAAACCCACTGTTTACAAAAGAAAACATTCTTATAACACAAATGTGAAATTCATGAATGAAACTGAACGAAATAATAACATTTCGGGTGGCAGTAGCTCAGTCCGTATGGAGTAGGTTTGGGAACCAGAGGGTCACTGGTTCAACTCCCCATATGGACCAAATTGTGGTGGTGGACTGGTAGCTGAAGAGGTGCCTGTTCACCTCCTGGGCACTGCCAACGTGCCCTTGAGCAAGGCACCAAACCCCCAACTGCTTGGGGCACCTGTCCAGCCCCGCCCCCCCCCCTCCATCAGTGCATCTCAAGGTACTAAGCATGTGTGTGTATTTCAGGCCTGTGTGTAATGTGTATTCTAACAACAGAGTGAAAACATTGTATAATAAAGTATAAATTATTATTATTATCAGCAGAACTTCAGCCTAAGTTGAATGTTTACAGTTCTTATTGTAAATGATCACAGAGATAACCAGATTTTTAATTTATTTTTTTTCAATTTTATTGAAGTAGTTGTTAAATGTTAATATGCATTTAATGTGGGAGAACCGGAGCACCCGGGGATACCCTGAGAGCTAAAGTCCTGCCTCATATCCAGGTATCCTCCTGCTCCACTGGCCTCTGTCCCTCGATCACGAAGGGCGGAGGCCAGTGGAGGAGGTGGAGACGTGGCTATATGGCTGGACTGGAGCTCTTTATGACATTAAGTTTAAAGGAAAAAATCACATTTTCCTTCAACATGACTACTATGTCTAAGCTAATGTTTTTTTTAATATATTTATATACTAAATATGGGAGAAACACTCGGATCGCCCGGAGAAAACCCTAACATAGTAGACGGATGACATTTAACTCACATGTAACGTCAACCCCTATTTCTGCGTCTGCAAATATTGGAGATGGCTTTACACACAGATGAGAAGAACCCTGTTTTCTTGGATTTCATCAGGTGATATTTGAAACAGTAGGCAATACAGTCTTCCAATGCTGGTTCCCCTAAATTCATGGAGACCAGCATTTTTTCTGCACAGCCCCACTTCCTACACACGTCTTGGAAAATGTCCTTGTCCAGGTTTTTAAAAGTTTTTGTGGTGGTATCGAAATCAACACCCTTGACTGCGGCCCAACTTTTTTCAAGCAGACGATCAATGGAGTCCTCAGGGTTGTTAAGGTTGCAGTCTACTTTTGCTTTCTTGAACATGCGGTGTAAGCAGCTTCTGCATGATCACCTTGATGGACATTCTGTTTCTTGATGTCGTTGCTGTTGCATCCTCACAGCCTCTGGTGACTCTGTTGGTGTGGCTGGTGACGCGTGTGTTGGTGTGACGCGTGTGTTGGTGTGGACGTTTGTTGGTGTGGACGTGTGTTGGTGTGATGTGTGTGGGGCCAGTGATCGATTTTCCAATCGCTCAAGAGCTTCTTGACTGTGGCCGCTGACCTTAGTGTTCAGCCACCACCTCAGCATTCCCAGGAAACTCCACATTTTGCTCTGTATGTCAGCATACAAGTCAGGATGTGTCCTGTGAGATGCCTTCGCTCTAACTGGATCTGGGATCATCCCAGGTGAGATGTGACTGGAGAGGAGATCACAAAGTGCCTGTGTGAATGTCATGTCTTTACCACTGGAAATCTTCTTGAGCTCCGGAATACAGTGACTTCGTTTCCACAGCGTGCTTTTTCACCATGCTGTGGCTGAAGCAGAGAGTCAATGTCATCTAGGAGTGACGACACTGACTGGCCGCTTTCAATTTTGGAGTCCTGGTGGAATTTGGCCTTCAGTTGCACCAGCATACGATGAATCCAAGTTTTGATGAAGCACTTTGCAAAAAAGGCTTTGATCTTGTTTCTTATTTTTTTTATAAACAGTTTGCGCTTTGGCTTCTGTTCTGCAGCATCAGTCTTTTCCAAACTCTTGACAATTGACTGAGCAATGTCTTTTGCAACAGTTGAAATCTCCTGAGAGCTTTTGGATTTCAGCTGCTCATACTCTGGCTCCGGCACTACATCCAAAAGAGGTTCAGTGATCTTATTCATCTCCTCCTTAATTATATCTTCGACAGCTTGAGCTGTTGCCGTCTCAAAGCTGTCCTTTGGTGAGACATCCTGGGTTTCTGGTTCCATAGTTGTGGTGGAAACTGGTGACAAAGAGTGGACATCAGCGTCATTCTCTATATCTTCCACCCTTAGTTTGTCCATGGAGGCGGTCAGACTTCGTCTCTCACAGACAGGTGGTTTAGCTGAGCACAAGGTTTTCATCTTGGCTGTGAACGACTTCAACATTTGGCAGGCATGGTGAACCATAGCATTTAACCTGTTCCAGGAAGTGACACGCATTATGTGTGACTCTTCAGTAATAGTAGAGTTGCAAATATTTGCAACCTCTATAGCAACCAAGTTCGTCAATGCTTTTGAGCTGACACTCGGGACTTGGTTCTCAACATCCAAAACCTCGCCAAAACTCTGAGAGAGTTTGTTGCCGATACTAGACAGAACATTCTCCTCAGACAGGACTTCATTTTTGCACCTAACCTTTAACAAGGCTTGTGACAGTGATCTTATAATGTCCAAAAGTAGTTCTGCCAACATAACTTCAGTGGCATGATCAGGGGTGCCTAAATTCAACAACCCCCACTGTTCCTTTGTCATACTTTTAGAGAAGGATTCGACCGCTGGGAGAATAACATCTAATTTAATCTCCGGGATGTCTTCAGTCTTTGGTGTTGCTGGTCTAGGCATTATGACTGTTGCTGTATTATTATTTTCAACTTCCATGGTCGATTTCGATGGTCGATTATTTCGATGGTCGATTATTTCTATGGTCGATTATTTCAATGGTCGATTTCGATGGTCGATTATTTTCGATAAGATCACAAACTGGTCCGTTAATTTAATAAGCTTATGTGCTGCTTGCATCTCGCGTCTCGTTTCCAAAGGAAATTCGGTTAGAATGAAAGGTGAGTAAATTAAATGACCCTAATACTGTTTTCATCAAAGGATCAAAGACATCAAAGGAATTGTAGAATCTGACTGACTGTTCCATAAGCCCCGCCCACCCAACAATGACTGCTGCTTAGCAACCATTGCTAGGCACCGGCAGAACCCTCTGGCAGGTTTCAGTAATATTTTAATAATATTAGTAATATATTTTTTTTAATTATAAAACGTAAGAAAGTGGTTAAAAATGTCCATTCCAGTTTCTCGGAATTCAAGTAACATCTTGTTTTATTGGACCAACATTCCAAAGAGATATTCAGTTTACAATGGGGGTTTCTCTCCATTGTATACACACCAAAAAATGGAACTATGCACACAATTCTTGAAAATTTGAAAAATTTGGGATCCTGTTAATCCTACCTAGGTGTCCTCTTGCCCAAAGAACAGACTGACAAAAATTGCCATGCTGTCGATAATTTGTTGTCATGTAACGTGAATTAAATATACACACCATAAACAAGCTAGCATTAGCTTAACTTGAATCTGCTTTTTTGTAATAGTATGCTACCTTAAAATAAAGCTTTGCAGTCTCATACTCTGTAATTTAGCCTCAAAGACGTGCGCTTCAAGCTAGAAATGTAACTAACGTTATTGTTTTATTAGCCTGGCTAATTAACCTTTAGGGCTATGTAGGGTTAGCTTGCTAACAAACTAGCAGGCCTAACGTTAATAGCTTCTAGCGTCACCACTGGTCATTGAAGTATAGAACACAAGATAACTGAATGGGTTTTACTGCAAAAGTTAATCAAAATGTCTCAACTTTTGAAGGTTAATTAGATGATGTAGAAATTAATTAAGGTTAATAAAATTAGTATTATTACGCAACAGCCCTATCCCTAACATATCTACTTACTATTCTGGGTCATGACTGCGACTTTAATGCTGATGCAAGTAGTTTTCACATGAAAAAACCCACTGTTTACAAAAGAAAACATTCTTATAACACAAATGTGAAATTCATGAATGAAACTGAACGAAATAATAACATTTCGGGTGGCAGTAGCTCAGTCCGTATGGAGTAGGTTTGGGAACCAGAGGGTCACTGGTTCAACTCCCCATATGGACCAAATTGTGGTGGTGGACTGGTAGCTGAAGAGGTGCCTGTTCACCTCCTGGGCACTGCCAACGTGCCCTTGAGCAAGGCACCAAACCCCCAACTGCTTGGGGCACCTGTCCAGCCCCCCCCCCCATCAGTGCATCTCAAGGTACTAAGCATGTGTGTGTATTTCAGGCCTGTGTGTAATGTGTATTCTAACAACAGAGTGAAAACATTGTATAATAAAGTATAAATTATTATTATTATCAGCAGAACTTCAGCCTAAGTTGAATGTTTACAGTTCTTATTGTAAATGATCACAGAGATAACCAGATTTTTAATTTTTTTTTTTTTAATTTTATTGAAGTAGTTGTTAAATGTTAATATGCATTTAATGTGGGAGAACCGGAGCACCCGGGGATACCCTGAGAGCTAAAGTCCTGCCTCATATCCAGGTATCCTCCTGCTCCACTGGCCTCTGTCCCTCGATCACAAAGGGCGGAGGCCAGTGGAGGAGGTGGAGACGTGGCTATATGGCTGGACTGGAGCTCTTTATGACATTAAGTTTAAAGGAAAAAATCACATTTTCCTTCAACATGACTACTATGTCTAAGCTAATGTTTTTTTTAATATATTTATATACTAAATATGGGAGAAACACTCGGATCGCCCGGAGAAAACCCTAACATAGTAGACGGATGACATTTAACTCACATGTAACGTCAACCCCTATTTCTGCGTCTGCAAATATTGGAGATGGCTTTACACACAGATGAGAAGAACCCTGTTTTCTTGGATTTCATCAGGTGATATTTGAAACAGTAGGCAATACAGTCTTCCAATGCTGGTTCCCCTAAATTCATGGAGACCAGCATTTTTTCTGCACAGCCCCACTTCCTACACACGTCTTGGAAAATGTCCTTGTCCAGGTTTTTAAAAGTTTTTGTGGTGGTATCGAAATCAACACCCTTGACTGCGGCCCAACTTTTTTCAAGCAGACGATCAATGGAGTCCTCAGGGTTGTTAAGGTTGCAGTCTACTTTTGCTTTCTTGAACATGCGTGTAAGCAGCTTCTGCATGATCACCTTGATGGACATTCTGTTTCTTGATGTCGTTGCTGTTGCATCCTCACACGCCTCTGGTGACTCTGTTGGTGTGACGTGTGTTGGTGTGACGTGTGTTGGTGTGACGTGTGTTGGTGTGACGTGTGTTGGTGTGACGTTTGTTGGTGTGATGTGCGTTGGGGCCAGTGATCGATTTTCCAATCGCTCAAGAGCTTCTTGACTGTGGCCGCTGACCTTAGTGTTCAGCCACCACCTCAGCATTCCCAGGAAACTCCACATTTTGCTCTGTATGTCAGCATACAAGTCAGGATGTGTCCTGTGAGATGCCTTCGCTCTAACTGGATCTGGGATCATCCCAGGTGAGATGTGACTGGAGAGGAGATCACAAAGTGCCTGTGTGAATGTCATGTCTTTACCACTGGAAATCTTCTTGAGCTCCCGGAATACAGTGACTTCGTTTCCACAGCGTGCTTTTTCACCATGCTGTGGCTGAAGCAGAGAGTCAATGTCATCTAGGAGTGACGACACTGACTGGCCGCTTTCAATTTTGGAGTCCTGGTGGAATTTGGCCTTCAGTTGCACCAGCATACGATGAATCCAAGTTTTGATGAAGCACTTTGCAAAAAAGGCTTTGATCTTGTTTCTTATTTTTTTTATAAACAGTTTGCGCTTTGGCTTCTGTTCTGCAGCATCAGTCTTTTCCAAACTCTTGACAATTGACTGAGCAATGTCTTTTGCAACAGTTGAAATCTCCTGAGAGCTTTTGGATTTCAGCTGCTCATACTCTGGCTCCGGCACTACATCCAAAAGAGGTTCAGTGATCTTATTCATCTCCTCCTTAATTATATCTTCGACAGCTTGAGCTGTTGCCGTCTCAAAGCTGTCCTTTGGTGAGACATCCTGGGTTTCTGGTTCCATAGTTGTGGTGGAAACTGGTGACAAAGAGTGGACATCAGCGTCATTCTCTATATCTTCCACCCTTAGTTTGTCCATGGAGGCGGTCAGACTTCGTCTCTCACAGACAGGTGGTTTAGCTGAGCACAAGGTTTTCATCTTGGCTGTGAACGACTTCAACATTTGGCAGGCATGGTGAACCATAGCATTTAACCTGTTCCAGGAAGTGACACGCATTATGTGTGACTCTTCAGTAATAGTAGAGTTGCAAATATTTGCAACCTCTATAGCAACCAAGTTCGTCAATGCTTTTGAGCTGACACACGGGACTTGGTTCTCAACATCCAAAACCTCGCCAAAACTCTGAGAGAGTTTGTTGCCGATACTAGACAGAACATTCTCCTCAGACAGGACTTCATTTTTGCACCTAACCTTTAACAAGGCTTGTGACAGTGATCTTATAATGTCCAAAAGTAGTTCTGCCAACATAACTTCAGTGGCATGATCAGGGGTGCCTAAATTCAACAACCCCCACTGTTCCTTTGTCATACTTTTAGAGAAGGATTCGACCGCTGGGAGAATAACATCTAATTTAATCTCCGGGATGTCTTCAGTCTTTGGTGTTGCTGGTCTAGGCATTATGACTGTTGCTGTATTATTATTTTCAACTTCCATGGTCGATTTCGATGGTCGATTATTTCGATGGTCGATTATTTCGATGGTCGATTATTTCTATGGTCGATTATTTCAATGGTCGATTTCGATGGTCGATTATTTTCGATAAGATCACAAACTGGTCCGTTAATTTAAT
The DNA here is from genome assembly GCF_010015445.1 of Perca fluviatilis. Classification (NCBI taxonomy): domain Eukaryota; kingdom Metazoa; phylum Chordata; class Actinopteri; order Perciformes; family Percidae; genus Perca; species Perca fluviatilis. The sequence continues at coordinate 6,780,948 of NC_053114.1, forward strand.
AAGCTTATGTGCTGCTTGCATCTCGCGTCTCGTTTCCAAAGGAAATTCGGTTAGAATGAAAGGTGAGTAAATTAAATGACCCTAATACTGTTTTCATCAAAGGATCAAAGACATCAAAGGAATTGTAGAATCTGACTGACTGTTCCATAAGCCCCGCCCACCCAACAATGACTGCTGCTTAGCAACCATTGCTAGGCACCGGCAGAACCCTCTGGCAGGTTTCAGTAATATTTTAATAATATTAGTAATATATTTTTTTTAATTATAAAACGTAAGAAAGTGGTTAAAAATGTCCATTCCAGTTTCTCGGAATTCAAGTAACATCTTGTTTTATTGGACCAACATTCCAAAGAGATATTCAGTTTACAATGGGGTTTTCTCTCCATTGTATACACACGAAAAATGGAACTATGCACACAATTCTTGAAAATTTGAAAAATTTGGGATCCTGTTAATCCTACCTAGGTGTCCTCTTGCCCAAAGAACAGACTGACAAAAAATTGCCATGCTGTCGATAATTTGTTGTCATGTAACGTGAATTAAATATACACACCATAAACAAGCTAGCATTAGCTTAACTTGAATCCGTTTTTTGTAATAGTATGCTACCTTAAAATAAAGCTTTGCAGTCTCATACTCTGTAATTTAGCCTCAAAGACGTGCGCTTCAAGCTAGAAATGTAACTAACGTTATTGTTTTATTAGCCTGGCTAATTAACCTTAGGGCTATGTAGGGTTAGCTTGCTAACAAACTAGCAGGCCTAACGTTAATAGCTTCTAGCAGTCACCACTGGTCATTGAAGTAAGAACAACGAAGATAACTGCGTGATGTGGGGTTGCATTTCTCCAAAAGTTAAGTCGGTCTCAACTTTTTGAAGGTTAATTAGATGATGTAGAAATTAATTAAGGTTAATAAAAATTAGTAGTATTATTCGCTAACAGCCCTATCCCTAACATATCTACTTACTATTCTGGGTCATGACTGCGACTTTAATGCTGATGCAAGTAGTTTTCACATGAAAAACCCACTGTTTACAAAAGAAAACATTCTTATAACACAAATGTGAAATTCATGAATGAAACTGAACGAAATAATAACATTTCGGGTGGCAGTAGCTCAGTCCGTATGGAGTAGGTTTGGGAACCAGAGGGTCACTGGTTCAACTCCCCATATGGACCAAATTGTGGTGGTGGACTGGTAGCTGAAGAGGGCCTGCCTTGACCTCCTGCCGCACTGCCAACGCGTCCTTGAGCAAGGCACCAAACCCCCAACTGCTTGGGGCACCTGTCCAGCCCCCGCCCCATCAGTGCATCTCAATGTACTAAGCATGTGTGTGTATTTCAGGCCTGTGTGTAATGTGTATTCTAACAACAGAGTGAAAACATTGTATAATAAAGTATAAATTATTATTATTATCAGCAGAACTTCAGCCTAAGTTGAATGTTTACAGTTCTTATTGTAAATGATCACAGAGATAACCAGATTTTTAATTTTTTTTTTTTCAATTTTATTGAAGTAGTTGTTAAATGTTAATATGCATTTAATGTGGGAGAACCGGAGCACCCGGGGATACCCTGAGAGCTAAAGTCCTGCCTCATATCCAGGTATCCTACTGCTCCACTGGCCTCTGTCCCTCGATCAACGAACGGAGGCCAGTGGAGGAGGTGGAGACGGCCTATATGGCTGGACTGGAGCTCTTTATGACATTAAGTTTAAAGGAAAAAATCACATTTTCCTTCAACATGACTACTATGTCTAAGCTAATGTTTTTTTTAATATATTTATATACTAAATATGGGAGAAACACTCGGATCGCCCGGAGAAAACCCTAACATAGTAGACGGATGACATTTAACTCACATGTAACGTCAACCCCTATTTCTGCGTCTGCAAATATTGGAGATGGCTTTACACACAGATGAGAAGAACCCTGTTTTCTTGGATTTCATCAGGTGATATTTGAAACAGTAGGCAATACAGTCTTCCAATGCTGGTTCCCCTAAATTCATGGAGACCAGCATTTTTTCTGCACAGCCCCACTTCCTACACACGTCTTGGAAAATGTCCTTGTCCAGGTTTTTAAAAGTTTTTGTGGTGGTATCGAAATCAACACCCTTGACTGCGGCCCAACTTTTTTCAAGCAGACGATCAATGGAGTCCTCAGGGTTGTTAAGGTTGCAGTCTACTTTTGCTTTCTTGAACATGCGTGTAAGCAGCTTCTGCATGATCACCTTGATGGACATTCTGTTTCTTGATGTCGTTGCGTGTTGCATCCTCACAGCCTCTGGTGACTCTGTTGGTGGGGGTGTGTTGGTGTGGACGTGTGTTGGTGTGATGTGCGTTGGGGCCAGTGATCGATTTTCCAATGCTCAAGAGCTTCTTGACTGTGGCCGCTGACCTTAGTGTTCAGCCACCACCTCAGCATTCCCAGGAAACTCCACATTTTGCTCTGTATGTCAGCATACAAGTCAGGAGTGTGTCCTGTGAGATGCTTTACTTCTAACTGGATCTGGGATCAACCCAGGTGAGATGTGAGTAAAAAAAAAAAAAAAAGGGGGGGGGGGTGTTGTGGGGTTTTTCCACTGGAAAACTTCTTGAGCTCCCCGGAATACAGTGACTTCGTTTCCACAGCGTTGCTTTCACCATGCTGTGGCTGAAGCAGAGAGTCAATGTCATCTAGGAGTGACGACACTGACTGGCCGCTTTCAATTTTGGAGTCCTGGTGGAATTTGGCCTTCAGTTGCACCAGCATACGATGAATCCAAGTTTTGATGAAGCACTTTGCAAAAAGGCTTTGATCTTGTTTCTTATTTTTTTATAAACAGTTTGCGCTTTGGCTTCTGTTCTGCAGCATCAGTCTTTTCCAAACTCTTGACAATTGACTGAGCAATGCTTGAAGAATAAACCTTTTGCAATAGTTGAAAACTCCTTGGGGGGGGTGTCAGCTGCGTTTTTTTTCATATTCGCTCGCACTACATACAAAAAAAGTTCAGTGAATCTTATTCATCTCCTCCTTAATTATATCTTCGACAGCTTGAGCTGTTGCCGTCTCAAAGCTGTCCTTTGGTGAGACATCCTGGGTTTCTGGTTCCATAGTTGTGGTGGAAACTGGTGACAAAGAGTGGACACAGCGTGCATTCTCTATATCTTCCACCCTTAGTTTGTCCATGGAGGCGGTCAGACTTTCGTCTCTCACAGACAGGTGGTTTAGCTGAGCACAAGGTTTTCATCTTGGCTGTGAACGACTTCAACATTTGGCAGGCATGGTGAACCATAGCATTTAACCTGTTCCAGGAAGTGACACCCCATTATGTGTGACTCTTCAGTAATAGTAGAGTTGCAAATATTTGCAACCTCTATAGCAACCAAGTTCGTCAATGCTTTTGAGCTGACACACGGGACTTGGTTCTCAACATCCAAAACCTCGCCAAAAACCTCGAGAGAGCTTGTTGCCGATACTAGACAGAACATTCTCCTCAGACAGGACTTCATTTTTGCACCTAACCTTTAACAAGGCTTGTGACAGTGATCTTATAATGTCCAAAAGTAGTTCTGCCAACATAACTTCAGTGGCATGATCAGGGGTGCCTAAATTCAACAACCCCCACTGTTCCTTTGTCATACTTTTAGAGAAGGATTCGACCGCTGGGAGAATAACATCTAATTTAATCTCCGGGATGTCTTCAGTCTTTGGTGTTGCTGGTCTAGGCATTATGACTGTTGCTGTATTATTATTTTCAACTTCCATGGTCGATTTCGATGGTCGATTATTTCGATGGACGATTATTTCTATGGTCGATTATTTCAATGGTCGATTTCGATGGTCGATTATTTTCGATAAGATCACAAACTGGTCCGTTAATTTAATAAGCTTATGTGCTGCTTGCATCTCGCGTCTCGTTTCCAAAGGAAATTCGGTTAGAATGAAAGGTGAGTAAATTAAATGACCCTAATACTGTTTTCATCAAAGGATCAAAGACATCAAAGGAATTGTAGAATCTGACTGACTGTTCCATAAGCCCCGCCCACCCAACAATGACTGCTGCTTAGCAACCATTGCTAGGCACCGGCAGAACCCTCTGGCAGGTTTCAGCAATATTTTAATAATATTAGTAATATATATTTTTTAATTATAAAATGTAAGAAAGTGGTTAAAAATGTCCATTCCAGTTTCTCGGAATTCAAGTAACATCTTGTTTTATTGGACTAACATTCCAAAGAGATATTCAGTTTACAATGGGGTTTTCTCTCCATTGTATACACACGAAAAATGGAACTATGCACACAATTCTAAAAATTTGAAGCTCCTGTATCAACAACAAGCCTCCAGACTGCTAAACACTAAGCACAATTTGATTGTTATTACTCAAATATAAATTCTCAATCACTGTTTTTTTGCAACACTCTAAGCACAAATCACATTATTTAGCACACTTTATTCACCTGGAAAACACTGGCCTTCAAAATGCCACACCCTAATTACCAATTTGTTTCACTCACATCAAACTTGTTCAAACTCAATTGGCAAACACTGTTTGTAATTATTGATCTGCTCAGGGAAATTGTTAAGCCGTTGCTCACAGTCAAATATAAGTAAAAAATAAGCGTAAGAAAAAACTAGTCAATACGTGTATAAAGTAACAGTTAAAGTGCAAGAAATTAAATGTTAAGGAAAGGTAAAGTAAGATTAGGTTAAATAGATTGTGCTGCTATTCAGTTTAATTAATTAATTTCACTTGTCAGTGCAATTACTTTAGATTTTTGCCAAAATAGCTAATATTTGTGTATCTTTAGGACTAAAACAATTTTTATATTTTTTTATTTTAAGTTTACAGAATGAAGCTGGGTTGTGAATATTTTCCAACTGGAGCTCATTGGATAGACAAATGTATTTTAGCCTATCATATGCTGATACAATGCTTGTGCCAATGCAGTATATCTATGATATATTTACAGTTTTAAAATATGGCAACAGTCGTTATGCTGTATGTGTAATACAATTCAATATGTAGCATGACCTCATGAAGCCAAAACGTATATGAACTGTATTTTGAGCATAGTGTTTTAAATTCATCACACCAGTGTTCACGTGATGCTGTGTAAGAGATATTCATATGATAGCTGTGTGTGTAGTTTTGGTAGAAATAATCCGTTTTGAGAAGTGAAAACATGGTTTTGAGTGCCGTGTTTAGTTTTGCAAGATATTTGTGTAGTTTTGACAGAATGGTCATCTCTTTTCAGTTTTGCGTTTTATAGTTTTTTAGAAATTGAGCTATAGTTTAAGGAACGTGTTTGAGCAATTGGGCAAAAACTGTACCATAAAACAAAGAAAGGCAGCAAATTCTTACATTGGAGAAGATGCAACCAGAAAGTGACAAATGAAAGAAATAACAATAATAACAATAAGCAACAACAACAGCAGAGAGCAGAAGCCAGCAGGCAAGTGTTATTTACATAAACTTCTGGTGTACTTACAAACTTTCCAATCCATCGTTTTATGAGTGCATAACCTATTTGTACTAGTGTAGACGTTTGGTATCATTTCGGGCATTATTAGTGGGGTCATTTACAAGATACAAACGTGGGTCCATTAGCCCCTGCGCTAAGCTATTCAGCTGATAATGCTACTCTACGCTAACTCTCCCAATGTTCGACCCAGGTGAAAAAAGCTTCTGGGGGGGTGTTTGGCTCGAGGTCATGGTGCAAAGGACCCTAGGGTGAAATTACTCCGAACCATCACTTTAAAGTGCTCATATTATGCTCATTTTCAGGTTCATAATTGTATTTAGAGGTTGTACCAGAATAGGTTTATGTGGTTTAATTTTCAGAGAACACCATATTTTTGTTGTACTGCACATTGCTGCAGGTCCTCTTTTCACCCTGTGTTGAGCTCTCTGTTTTAGCTACAGAGTGAGGTATCGCACTTCTGTACCATCTTTGTTGGGAGTCGCACATGCGCGGTAAGTACTACCAGCTAGTCAGTTGCAGAGTATGAGGCTGTGCCACGCTAGCAGCTAGGTGAGCATTATAACGTGTGTTACAAAGTGATGCACGTTTGTCATGGAAGTAAAGGCTGGACTACAATAGATCTGTTTGGAGCAATTTGTGAAGAGTGTTTTCTCTAGAAGATGGTAAGTCCCTTTGGGGTGGACTTTGGGGTTTTTCACTTTGTAAACCTATAACGTGCTCAAAAAGATATATAAAGGAAAGGGGAAATGCCAAAAAGCATAATATGAGCACTTTAAGGTTTTATAAGTAAGGGTTAATCCCTGACGAGGTGTCCATTGTCAGGTATTCTACAACAAGTAGATCAGACCAGACAATCTGATTGGTCAACTAGACATTTTGAACATGCTCAAATCAGCATGAAAGCACACCCATAGCCATTTGAGCACACAACAGAAAATATTACTCTGCCATTTTCCATGTAACTTCCAGGGCTGAATCAAAAAACAGTAACGTTAGCCCACACAATTGATACAATTGATCGTTTTGTTGTTAATTTTGATTTATAGGGCGGACTTGATTTTAATGAATAGTTGGAAGAGGATGAGAAGTGAATCATGGGCGGGCGCAGTCCCGCGGGTCTGCTCGCGTCCATTATGCGCGTTCATCAGGCCTAGTTTAATAACTCTGGATTCGGCTACCAGTAAATGTTATAAATGTTAAAAACGTGATGTTTTAAACAAGGACCCTTTAAGCGTTTGGGATGGTAAGTTGATGTACCCCAAAAAATATTATCCGCTGAAATATAGAAGTTTCTTTTGCCATGTAAAGTATATGGGAAAAGTCTTTCTGGGCCAGAGGGGTGCAATTCCACTGTTATCCGCTAAGCTATGGAGCTAGAACAGTCTCAATAAAGATAAATGCACACACTACATTCACACATGCACACACAGGATTCATACATGCACACACATGATTCATAAATACACACACAGGATACACAAATGCACACAAAATTCACAAATACACACACAAAATTTAAAAAGCACAGACGATTCACAAATGCATACAAAATTCACAAATGCACACAAAATTCATAAATGCACACACAATTCAGAAATGCAAACAAAATTTACAAATGCACACAAGATTCCGAAATGCATAGGACAAGATTCAGAAATGTATTTCTGATGCACACACAAATATATCTTGATTTACAAACTTCTTGCGGCCTGTAAACTTCTTTGCATTTTTTTAAACAGGGAATGATCTGCAACCAATCAGATATCTCCCTTGTTTTAGCCAATCACAAGAACGCACCCCACGTGGGGGATTGTTTACTTATTAGCCAATTGAGAATGAGGAGGTGTTGTCACGCGGCGCGCCCCCAGAGATCCCCCTTCCTCCATTTTGAACTGCTCATGTTCATTGTTTATTTTGGTTGCGGAGGTCTTTATTCTAGAGACGTCGGATTTATCGGGTGGCTGCAATTAGAAGAAAGGACTTTACTTTTGACCTAATCTCCCAGTCGATGGGAGTGTGTTCTCTGCATATTCATTCGGGTAAGTTCTCTTAAAATGTGTTTATGTTGTCGGCTCTTAAAGCCATGAAGTGCACCTAGCTAACGTTGTTGCCTAGCCTGCTAGCTAACTACAGTGCCTGCTAAGCATAAGTGAATACACCCGTGCTAATCATTTAACACAAGGCTGTTAGCTGGGTCGCTGTCTTTCGTGCCATTTGTGTTTGTAAAGTGGCATTGTCCGGTGGCATTTTCATCTCTTTTTATAAGCAGTGACTGTATATGCGTAGCGTTAGCAGTGACTTAGAAATGTGTGTTTATCAGTTGTAGCTGCAGGATGGGAGGTAAAGCTGCACCTTGTTTATTTCACTAGCAATATTAAATGAAAGCTAAAATGTATAAGTAGTTTCCCATGTGAAGAGCATTCATAACGGTAAACATTTGTCTCGTGTTTGCTGCTGTCTTTTAACAGGGACTAAGGAACAAACGGAGGCTGCACTAGCATCACCAGAAGGGAGAGATGAGGAGGAGAGGGAAAGCAAAAGATGTTGAATAGTTTATTTGCTATATTAGAGATTGCCATTCAAAAATAAATGCATCAAATTAACTGATTTGTCTGTGTGTATATATATATATATATATTTATATATATATATATATATATATATATATATATATATATATATATATATATATATATATATATATATATATATAATGTTAAAAGTTTTCAATGTCTATCTTTCCATCAAATTGTGACCTGGGACAGGAAACTTCTAGCTGAATAATTACACTCAGATGTTACCTGTTTTAATAACTAGTTAGGTATACAAGCTCTTAAAAGACATTAACGAAGGCAGTGTTATTTCATAAACTTCTGGTGTACTTAGGATTTTCCAATCCTATACGTATTGTAGGTACATAACCTTATTTGTACTAGTGTAAGGCGTTTGGTTAATTTGGGCATTATTAGTGGGGTCATTTACAAGATACAAACGTGGGTCCATTAGCCCCTGCGCTAAGCTATTCAGCTGATAATGCTACTCTACGCTTTGTAGCTTGTGTGTTTACAGTACTATTTAACCTTTCTCACTTACAGTTTACTGCATATCATACTACCTGTGGCAACCTTCATTAGCTGGTAGTTGCTGATCATATTTTGCACTGCATTTGTTTGAAAGCTAGAAGCTACTGGACAATGAGCTAATGTTACATACATGCAGTAAACTACAAGCTAGCTAATGTAAACTGTTAGCTACTGTAAGCTCAATGTAATTTAGATTAATTAATGCAATTCTCCTTACCGGTAAGTGTTATGACAACTACAAAGTACAAACATGAACGTTTGAAAAGTTTTTAATTCATTGACATGGGATAAATAAGAGATAACGGTAGTAACGTTACCTACCTTCGCACATTGCCAAAGTTGCCGACAGAATATTCTCCTCCTGCAAGCAGACTGACACTGATTCACTTTCTCCATCTCAACAAAACAAATTAAACCCAGTTCACAGTTCCACATCCATTTCTTCAAGTGTTTTGAAATGCAGCGCTCACACTGTTGCCCCCTATACAGTCTATGGTTGCCCCTGGTTACCGATAGTGTAGGTATACCGAAATGGTGGACGGGCTCAGGCCATAGGCACCTCCCAAATCGTGACGTATGTCATGTGGGGTGTGTTCTTGTGATTGGCTAAAACAAGGGAGATATCTGATTGGTTGCAGATCATTCCCTGTTTAAAAAAATGCCAAATGAGCCACGTCAGGGCAGTCTCAAAATTCACACACAAATGCAAAGAAGTCCACAGACCGCAAGCAGTTTGTAAATCAAGATATATTTGTGTGTGCATCAGAAATACATTTCTTAATCTTGTCCTGTGCATTTCTGAATCTTGTGTGCATTTGTAAATTTTGTTTGCATTTGTGAATCTTCTGTGCTTTTTAAAGTTTGTGTGTGTATTTGTGAATTTTGTGTGCATTTGTGTATCCTGTGTGTGTATTTATGAATCATGTGTGTGCATGTATGAATCCTGTGTGTGCATGTGTGAATGTAGTGTGTGCATTTATCTTTATTGAGACTGTTCTAGCTCCATGCAGATGCTGCCACGTTCCTGACTGTGGTACATCGCTGCTACATATATCTAACATGGAAAGCAGAGCCAAAAATAATGATATAACAGCGTAAATGTAACAAAATAATGCATAGATTCTCAGAGCAAAGCTGCAGGTCATTCAGACATAAGTGTGATTTGGACTCCTGATGTCACAGGAAATGCATTGGAGATGGCACAACTAACTTTTTGGATAAAAGCATATGGACTTTTCTAAATACTACAACATCTAAATACTTTTATTTTTATGTAAGTCAGTGTTTGATTGCCAAGACTTGGGAGAACAATTTTAAAAAGCAAAAAGTCTAATTTACAGTATTATTGTTCTCTGTGTGATTCTTTTCCATTTAGTTTCGTATTTTGTATTCATAGTAATATAACAATGTAAACATGCATGTGACATCCCTGCAGCGTATACATATCCTGATAGCCCAGGTTGTCCTGAAAAAAAAGATGTACATAACTTGATTGTGCATAACAGGTTTGAGATTATACAAGCATTATTATGCAAGGAAACCAGGCCACCCAAATATTGGAAAAAAATGACTTAGACACCATAGCGTTAACTGGTGAACTGATGTAGGAGCAAACAAAAATACCTGGCTGTGTCTCAACCGCCTATTTGCACACTTCAAACACTTAGTTTTAAGTATATAGCGTAAGGCAATGGGAAAACGCAAAAGTCAGTGCACTGGAAGTACCAGGATGACCCCCTAAAAACGGTAAAAAAGTTCAGTGTGGAACGATGGATCCTACTCGCACTCAACGGGCACCATCTTGACTACAAAGCGGAAAGGGGAGGGACCAGGGACGTCGACCGGCAGCTGATTGGATAACCGCGTCAGGTGGGTCTGGCTTCTCCTGGATTTCACAACTGAGCATAATAGACCTTTCACACAATAACCGGAAATACGTAATCGTTGTGGAAGCGGACTTCCTGTCAAGCATCAACGTACATCAGGAGAAAATGGACGAGCGAGTCTACACCAAGCCCCCAGGAGGAGCGCTAAGTCTAAAAGCCAACATGGGCTTAGCGGATAACGGTGGTACTGCACCCCATGGCCCAGAAAGACTTTTCACATAGACATTACATGGCGAAATAAATATTTCAGCGGATCATTTGTTTCGGGGTATATCAGCTTGAACAATGAAAGGGTCCTTGTTTAAAACGTTACGTTTTTTAACATTTTTAACTCTTAATACATCCATGGTCTACACAACTTCGCTAACGGATTTGCCAAATATTACATTTGCCGACGTTACAAGACTCGTGGAGGAAAACTCTGTCACCAAAAGAACAAAATCAATAAAGGGTACTTTTGTAAGCTAACTGTTACTGAACTGTTAACTAGAATGACAAATCATTAGCGTGTCCAATTAGACATAATGTATGTATAGTATAGCATATATATATATATATATATATATATATATGTATAGTATAATATAGACTACCTTGCTAAAGCATTATAGTCTGCTTTTAATGAAGCATTATGGTATACGTTTGTTCTGTCTATGGTTGTCCAAGTGAACGTCTTGTGTGTAGCGACAAGAATGTTAGCCGAATGCTATCATCATCAGTTAACATTTTCCTCTGGCAACGTCTGTATTTATGTGTTTTCGTGTCAGTGTCAAATGTAGTAGACGGGCAGGTTTTTGTGAGGGCTAGATGCTACCCATCTTAGAGGAAAAACGAGGACCCTCACAAACTAGAGGTTTGACCACTGCGTACACAAGTTCCAAATTTTACAATTTAAAATGTTGGAAAAAGCAAAAACGTCGGGGGGAAAAAAAGTGTTTTTTTCAAGGTTGATGGGAAGACAACACAATTATATGCAGAAGCTTTGACTCAGCTCTTTCTCTTCCATCTCATTCCATAAATTATAAATCTCTACTACTATTTCAACTCTTTCCATAAACTTCTGTTTACCGCTGACAGTGATGTACGGTTATGAACAGTGATGTCATGTACACCATTCTTATTAGTATTTCCCTATGTTTTTGTTGTTTTGTTTGTTTGTTTTTGTTGTGTATAGATATCACTTGCCGCTGTCAATGGATGTCTGATGGCCTTTTCCTGCAGCTGCGTAGCTGGAAAAGGTTTCTGCAACCACATTGTGGCCCTCCTATATCAGACAGCACATTATTTGCAGCTTGGCGAGAAGGCTGTTCCTCCACCTCTGGCCTGCACAAGTGATTTACAGCGAAGGCATAGACCAAGAACACAGGTGGGTGTAAGATAAGATTGTTTATTTAGCCTACTCTTTCTCACATGAATTAAGGATGGATGATTCAAATACTGCTACCACACACACACACACACACACACACACACACACACACACACACACACACACACACACATACACACAGCGATCATATTTTATTCTGAATTTTAGGGAATCCATCCAGAACCTGTGAGTGATGTGGTGGTGCGAAAGCCAACAACAGTAGGCAAGAGTGGTCTTAGGTCCACATTGTACCAGGCATACTCAGGTCAGGTGACAACTTATGTCCATTTTACTTTTACTATGTAATCAAAATGTTGAATTAAATGGTTGGCTTACTTAGGGCTGCACAATTAATCGAATTTTAATCACGATCACGATTTTGGCTTCCCACGATCAAATTTGCGTGATCGAGCGATATTTAAAATGCGTCATTGAACGCTCCTTATCAAAGTTTTTGCAAAGCCAAAGCGCTCCATAAACCACTGTCTGATCACGTACCTCCGTGAGCCAATCAGAGTTTTTCCCTGCACCGCGCAGCTTAGTTTCTAGATGTAGACAGTCACAGAGGACAGAGTAACGTGAGGAAAATTCCACAACAGGTAGCAGTCGGTCATCATAAACCGGTCACAATGTTTACCAGTTTACCAGTAAACGCAACATTTTTGTCCCGTCGGTGTTGTTTTTCAGACAACAGCAGTGATCAGTGCTAGTTTGTGTCTTTTAGCTCATAGCTTTAGCAGCAGACTGTTGGAATCCTCGATAGTGAAATACAGTCACACTACACCGTTTGGCTGTCAGCATTTTAGCCTTGTTTAATCCAGTTACTACTGTGGCTAACGGCAGGCTAACGTTACCTGCTGTGTAACGTGTTATTAGTGTTTACTGTAGCTAGCTAATGGTAGGCTAATGTTACCTGCTGTGTAATGTGTTATTAGTGTTTACTGTAGCTAGCTAACGGTAGGCTAACGTTACCTGCTGTGTAACGTGTTATTAGTGTTTACTAGCTTGACATGCAGCGATGTTTATGTTGACGCAGACATGTAAGTAGCAGTGTAATGAGCCACCGAAATCCGCATTGCTGTTTCGTCAGGTAGATACCTTACGGCAAACGTGCATGTGTGGAAAGCGGTCGCACAACAGCTGAAATGGCATACTCATTCACAGTATCCTTCAATAAAGGAGGAATGTAGCACAATATGGATGTATTAGCAGGAATGTAGCACAATATGGATGTAAAAGCAGTTATAATTAGCCTATGTGACAATAAAATTTGTTTTGGTTAAAATCAACAAATAATCGTGATCTCAATATTGATCAAAATAATCGTGAATATCATTTTTGCCATAATCGTGCAGCCCTAGGCTTACTGTATCTTTTCTTTCTTTAGGACCATTTCCTGACCCTGATTTGATGGCTGCTGGAGCCAAGCTGCGCAAGGTGCAAACCTGGACTTTGTTCCAACATTGCACCAGCAACTGCACCTTCAGTCATTGCAAGTCTCACCACAAATGGCCAGTGAAATTGAGAAGGGAACCAGGCAGCAGTCCAAATGTCCTGCGTGGGCGCAGTTATGTCAACCACAGTTAACTGCCAGTTGCTTTCGAGAGGCCTGCTCTTCCTGGAAGGGAAATGCGGATCCAGAGGCTGCAGCAAAGGCCCTTGCTGGCCAAATGATAAGAGGCTCCAGAAAGCAAACTGCTGCAATGATACAAGGTCTGCAAATGGAGTCAGAAGTCCTGACCAATTATGCTGAAATAATGCAAGTTAATGTGATGTCTGTTGGATTTGTTATTTCCCTAGAAGCACCATATCTTGGGGCTAGTCCAGACGGTAGGGTCTATATCCCTTCAGAGTCGCTGCTCTGAAGGGAGTTACTCCTGGTACACAAGGCCCAAAATGATACTGTTCCACTTACAGCAGAGAAAATTCAAAGTGTGATGTTACAATATTTAATAATAATTATAATACATTTTATTTGGCGGACTTATGTACAAGGACATCTTACATATTTAAGAGGGCATAAAAGAAGAAAATGCAATATAATAGATTTAGCTTCATAGAAATACATTTAACAAAATAGACAACATCTGAAAAGTGCTAAGAAACATCAGAAAATCGGTACAAAAAAGTGTGTTGGTAGGGTTTCTATGGCGATGCAGTACTATGAAGACTTGAATTAGGGTATCAGTGCTTTTCAGTGATGGCTCCCTTCCCGGGTATGTGGTATATGGTATGTGTCTAACCAAAAACCACAAAGGAAGTGACAAAGAGGCAGTTATTTACATATATATATATATATAAATGCCCCGTCAGACACCACCTACCAAGAGTCTGGGTCTGCCGAGTTTTTCCTCGCCACTGTCGCAACAGCCGCTGCTAATGCTTGCTCTTGAGGGAATTACTGTAATTGTTGGGGCTTTGGAAATTATAGAGTGTGGTCTAGACCTACTCTATCTGTAAAGTGTCTCGAGATAACTGTTGTTATGATTTGATACTATAAATAAATTGAATTGAATTGAATATATACACACACCAATGACAAATAGAGAGCAAACTCAAAACAGGATAAGTATGCAACATCACATGCAATATACTCTCCAGATCTCAGTCTTCTTCAAAAGACAAAGGTCCTTGAAAATTCACCATTACACAACAGTTGTGCCAGATCTGACTGACAGTGCCTATCAGAGGTACAGGTGAGTCCCAGGTGTGATTGGACTTAATTCTGCCTATTACCCTTTCGACCACTATCCTGAGATGTGCTATGGCTTGTGTCTTCTCAGTATGCTCTTTGTAAATTGGGCTGAACGCTTGAAGGGTGGAATGATGAGTTTTGCCCCAACACCAGAAAGGATATCTTCAATGATAAATCCTTTGTCTGCCATCACTTCATCACCTGACTCAAGTAAGGGAAGGATTCCGCTGATCTTTGTTATCTCCTTGTCAGAGATGCTTCCAGTGTACAGCGGCGAGAAGAAAGTCACCAAACCGTGGGGAGCGACTCCGATCAGTCCCTTCAAGGTTGTCCTGTTTTTGTAGTGGGAGAACGTTTCTGATTGCAGGGTCAGTGAAGAGGCTACCGCCACAGCAATCTCAGTGCAGTCCAGTATCACACGGACATTAGGACAGAATTTCTTGAATTTTCCTGGCATGACGGACTTCACCTTCTCCCTACTCACCCAAAGAGGAAGCGTCCCCAGAATGAAGAAGAGTTAATTGGCCCAGGTGATGGTCACACGGCTTACAGTGGATCAACTTATCTGGAACATGTCAGCAATTACCTGCTCCTTCATGCCAACAGCTACTCGCATACAATAAATAAGAAATTTATCAATGAATGGCATGCTGCGAGGGGGACTGGGACTGGCGTTTTCACTGGTGCCTTCACTTATCCACTTTGCTTTACTCCAGTATACTAGTTGAGAGGCAGATGGTGCAATGGATTCCCAGAAGATCTTAAACACGCGCTCAGATGGAAATTTGGTGTAAAATCTCATCTGGTCATCTGACGCACAATACCGGCTGAAGAGGTCTGGGGTTGGTAAGACTTTCTTCAGTTTGGCTTCCAAGTCTTGGATGTAATCCGCTGTCTCATCTAGCATACCTGTGGTGATTGAGAATGAACAAATTAATTCAGTCCTTCATTCAATTTAGTGAAATTATACAGCCCTGTGTATAACAGTATTTCTTTAATCAACTTCAAAAGTAGATGGAAATGCACAATTAGGCCTATTTACATAAATCTCAGATTACGCAGCCATAAAGAATCATTCTTTCATCCATTTGTTACGACTAACACTGATCATTTGCATTGCATAGCCTCGTAGTGTTCAACCTGTCAGCGTTATACGTCTTCCTTGACCAAGATGATATCTTGCTTGTCCGCCCGGACTTTGGCTACAGTTAAAAATAGTTTAAACATCACGCAGTGTGCGCAATTCTGTAAATGTAGGACAGCCCATAAGTCATGGGTTACATGAAATGGATAAATTGAAGGGGGGTGATAATGACGGACACCGTTAACAAGCAGGATGGCTAACATTAAGTTTTGCAAAGTAGGCTACCTCTCTTGCTTGCCTCTGCTTGTCCATGCACCTGTGTTTTCTTTTCTTTATGTAACCTTGTCTATGTACCTTGTCTGTTTGTTGTATATGTAAAGAGTATTTCAGTGTCTAGAAATGCGCTATAAGAAATAAATGTATTAATATTATTATTATTATTATTAAAAACACAGCCAGGGAATTAGGCACAACTATATGAGGTAAGGAATGCTTTTTAACCCATTAGGTTAGCTGTAGTAAAATATTGACAAGCTGTTACAGTGATTGAAGAAGGTAACGCACCACTCTACCATGAAGACATAACGTTACAGGAGGTGGAATTTCGTGGTCCAGTTTCAAAGCTTTCTTTGCAATTTCCTTTATCTCGACTCCTACAGACGTCAACGGCTGCCGTTTTTGGCACCGCTCATACACAGGGTCCCTTTTTTCCTTTAGGGGTGAAATCGTTCCAAGGAAAAAGGCTAGGGACAGCCTCTGGTTTCAAGCGGCGAACAGTGATCCCTAAAACGTAGTCGTCTGATGTGAAGTGTCTGCTACAGACATACATGCTTCCCTTTTTAATTGTAAAATTTGGTCCTTCATCCCGCCGGATAGCATGAATCCAATTCCGTCGAACTTCAACTTCAACAGGGAAGGAATGAAATGACAGATATGGCTGCTTTTGGGAATAACAAGAACATCCCGGCACGCTACAAGCACTCTTGTTAGTTGCTTGCGCCATTTTAACTGTTGCCCGGAAGAAGATTACCACGACGATTGCGTATTTCCGGTCAAAAACACGGAAGTTGTGTGAAAGGTCTATGGCGACTCGTTCAGAATACAATCTCGTATTTTACGTTCACCGAAACGTGTTGCTGAAATCATTTTAAGTGAGAAATAGGCCATGCAGTTGCTGAATCTGTCTGTTTCTTTGATGGACAAACGTCAGTTTAATAGATTTTCGTCAGATTTTGAGAGGCAGCAAGCCGAGCTGACTGCTCGTCATTTCCGGTAAGTGTTTTAACATAAGTGTTCCTTTTGGGACAATACTAACCATCGAAAGTGGGCACTACAGCAGTAAGTGGTCAGTGCACATTAGCATGGTACTGACGGAAGTATGCAGAATGAGCCACAATCTTCTAAATCTTCGCCATGTGAGGATTCAGACTCTCCTCTCTGTCACTTGTGTGCATGTTGCCCTGGTCTCTCCCTCTGTGGGTTTTTATTTCTCCTAACGTTATCCATTCTGATTTTCCATGCTGTAATTTTATTATCCTGGGAGAGGAATCCCTCCTTTGATTCTCTTCTGTTGGGTCAAATGACTGAGGGTGTTGTATGCTGTACAGATTGTAAAGCCCATTGATGCACATTTCTGATATTTAATTATATGAAATTTAAATTGGCAATCAAATTGACTTGACTCTGAAATTTAGTCTTTTTGTTTTGTGTTTCTCCATGATTTTCTCTTCTTAATCAAAACAGTTGACTGGCCCTAATTGCTGCGTTTGTTGGACCACAAGATTGAGGGTGAATAAATGTTGAGTGGAGGCAGATAAACAATTCAACAACCAAGAAGTCACTCACCTGAGCAGAAAAGTCTAAACCATGTTCCACTTTGTACAAACTCCACTTGCTTCCCCTGCAGTTTGATTTGCTTCTGGAATTTACAGAAACAGCACCACTATCAAGATGGCACCTAATTTAATTTGCATTGAAAAATTTATATTTATTTTACAATTTGTTCATTGTTTTACTCTTAAAATGAACCAACATCCAGCACAAAAGTAACAGTTTTACAATGTAAGAGTAGAAATCATTAACAGTCTAACATCTGTTATATGTTTTATGTTGCTACTTTGCTTTTATTGGACTACAGTATAAACAAACAAAAAATGATAGAAGCATTATTTAACCTGATTAACCTGATTTCAAATCTTAGATAAAGTAGGCAGGTTCAAAAACAGTTAGGCAGGAAGTCATGTAAGCAGTCTGGTCCAGGTTAATGGGTGGAATCAGGGTCTGGCTCAGGCTCAGACTTTAATGGTCTGGCAGGAAATAAATGGAACTGGGCCTGTATATGAACTGAGAGGCTGATGAGGGAAGTGGAAACAGGTGTGGAGATGGGTGGGGCAGTCAGGTGATGGGGAAAAGAGGGAAAGTCAGAGGGGCTTCTAGGGGAATGGATGGAAGATGTCAATGAAGGGGCCTGCGGAATAGGAAATGTGGCTGGAGAGGAGGGACAGAGATACAGACTGTGACAGATGCAAGGTATAAGGTAGTCAGACAGAATTGTAACTAACTCTAATGGACAGAGCACACCTCAATAAAAAGCTACTAAAACAATGCTGGATGGTGGTACAGTCACCATTTCTTGACATGGGCATAAAGGGCCCTATTTTAACGATCTGAAATGCAAGTATCAAACGCCAAACGCAAGTAGCTTTGTGGGTGGATCTCGGGCGCTGTTGCTATTATACCGGTGAGATAAATGACTCTTGTGCCCGACGCAAATCTGAAATGGGTTGGTCTGAAGTAGCTACATTACTCATAGATGTGGTTTGGGCGTAACGTGCAATAAACCAATCAGAGCGTTATCTCACATTCCCTTTAAAAGCAGGCGCGCTTGTTCCATGGCGGATTGCTATTATAATGGCGGATTTGCTAGGCGACTGATGTTTGCTATGAATTTTTCTTGACAAAATGTAAATAAAGGAATGTCACAAAAACATACACTACTGGTCAAAAGTTTTAGAACCACACAATTTTTCTAGTTTTTTATTGAAATTTTAGCAGTTCAAGTCCAATGAATAGCTTGAAATGGTACAAAGGTAAGTGGTGAACTGCCTGAGGTTAAAAAAAAAAGTAAGGTTACCCAAAACTGAAAAATAATTTACATTTCAGAATTTTACAAAAAGGCCTTTTTCAGGGAACAAGAAATGGGTTAACAATGTAAAGCTGTTCTGCAGCAATGGAGGTTTATCAAGCTTTGAAAGTTGGTGCTACCAATTCCCACTGGTGTTCCAACTTGTCTGGATTACTTACAACCCCCTCTGTTTGTATAAAAGTATTGTTTGAACACACTGTGGTACCATACCCTCATGAACATTATTTGAACAGTATTGTACGGCAGAAAGTAGTGTGTTGCTATAAAAATGGCAACACAATGGCAATTAACAATGGAAGAGAGGGGTGGTGATGGCGCAGTGGATATGACACGTTCCTTTGGTGCGGGAGATCTGGGTTCGATTCCCACTGCGATACATCAACCAATGTGTCCCTGAGCAAGACACTTAATCCCTAGTTGCTCCAGAGGTGTGCGACCTCTGACTTATATAGCAATTGTAAGTCGCTTTGGATAAAAGCGTCAGCTAAATGACATGTAATGTAAAAGAGAGACAGACCATCATAACACATAAGACAACATACATAAGAATGTTGGTCTTTCCTACAGAGAAATTGAGAAGAAAGTCAAGGAGTCAGTGAGTACAGTATTCTTCACCATCAAAAGGCACTCAGAAACTGGGGGAAACTCTGACAGGAAGAGGTCTGGCAGACCCAAAGCCACAACAGAATCAGAAGACAAGTTTCTGAGAGTTCACACCATCAAAAGGCACTCAGAAACTGGGGGAAACTCTGACAGGAAGAGGTCTGGCAGACCCAAAGCCACAACAGAATCAGAAGACAAGTTTCTGAGTTCACAGTTTCGACTGTAAGTCGAGCTGCAGGTTTGATAGGTCGAGTTGCATTGCTAAGACGTCAGAATAAGAAAAAGAGGCTTGCCTGGGCCAAGAAACATCGTCAATGGACTACTGAAGACTGGAAGAAGGTGTTGTGGACTGATGAATCAAAATCTTAAATCATCGGTTCATCACGCAGTATTTTTGTACGCCGTCGAGTAGGCGAAAGGATGATTCCTCAGGGTGTGACACCAACTGTCAAACATGGAGGAGGAAGCGTGATGGTCTGGGGCTGTTTTGCTGGATCCAGGGTCGGTGTTTTGTACAGAGTGAAAGGTACCCTGAACCAAAACGGCTATCACAGCATTTTGCAAGTCAACAGTCAGAATGATCTTACACTTTGGAGAAGAGATACTTTACTTTTGCTGTACAAACCAAAATTGAGTTTTCCAATATTTCTCAACTGGCTATTTGGCTTATTGCTCTTTCTTGCTATTCTCTATGGTCTCTTGAAAGTACAGACAAACAAATTATGTCTATTGTTTCTTGTGTTTTGTCTTGATCTTTTCTCCTTTATCTCTAATACTTTTTAACAAAGGATGACATTTTAATGGTCTATTTAAAGAAACTGGGTCATTGCAGCAGAAAGTAATGGGATACAAGAAGAGTCAATATCAGTCAGAGATCATTCTTGTTTTTACCTTTGAATTCTCTTCCAAACTAGTAGGAAAGTAAAAACAAAAGCAAGATTTTCTCTCTAATTAGATGTTTAGCCATGCTAGCCCTCATGCCCTCCTTAAAAAAACTTACTCTCGACACCTTCGAGGCAAAAATGTCCACGCACACAAACACTGTTATTAAATCATCATATATCAATATTTTTTTCTGCTTTTTGGCATAAATCTAAGCAAATTCAAACAATCAAAACTACAGAAATTACAATCATTACAGATTTTAAGGCTTTAAATGCCAGTTTATGTATTTGAAGATATTTCATTTTATTACAAAAACACAAAATTATTTTTTCCATATAATGAATAATTCTAGCTGGGCTTTGTGTGGTGATTAGAGGCTTGATATGTCAAATAAGAACAAAATAATTTGATTGCATTAGTATGTTTGCATAGTTCAGATATTTGGATGTTAGGCTAGAGGAAAGCTACTTCTACAGCATTATGTATTAAAGAGGTTATTGGCTGCAGAGCAATATCCACTTACTGGCACTGACTGCTTTACACTCATATCACACACACACACACACACACACACACACACACTTCTCATTGCCTAGTCTTCACATATTTTTCTGTCATCCCTTTACATAGGCACACCGGCAACTGGCACTGACAGCCAGCGGAACAAGCTGTAAACACAATATTGACATATATCACCTAAAAAAGTTGTGATGGCAAACTGAATTGCCTTAGATCGCCTAACTGTACGTACACACCGCCGCCGACTTGAGCTTCAAAGTTACAGGAAGTCCTTCATTTTCAACGGAAGCCGGCTTCTCTCAGCTGCAAGAAGCGGCAAATCCGTCGGCGTCGCGTTTTGGGCGTGTTGAGCGACCAGAGCGTCGAGCAGAAAGTTGAAGTTTGGTCAACTTTATGGTAATGAGCTATGACGCGGTCCAGTGGCAAATGACCAGCAACCAATCAGAATATAGACGTCCTTTGCGCTGGCTGATTCCAGAGAACATACGATTACGATACGATAACATGACACAATTATAATGCTCTAATGTAAAAAGCAACATCTTGATGACATTTTCATGTTAATGTTAACACATAAAGCTAAATAGTTTATTAAAGTTTGATAATTGGGCCTGTCGTGACATATTTATGACAGGTTATGGTGTCTAGGTTAAAGTCAAGTTGTCATTACAAAGACATCGCTGACAATGCTAACTTTGCATTAAAAGTGTCATAATTTACTGAATGACACTTGATGACAACAGTCATGAATACTCAAAATGACTCCTTCATGTTCATGACAGATGTCATGTCATAATAATAACAGTGTCATGTCAGTCTTAATGCTACTATTTACCCTGTACAATGTTTCAATCAGGTGCAAAAACGGATTATGAGGAAGTGATTGTACAATTATGCACTGTCACACAGTACAGTCTATTTCAGATCATTTGTATGTGCATTAGACTTTAAAGCAATTGAAATCATAACATTTGTTTTATTAGACCACAGACTAATTTCACTGAATGATGATTTTATTTTAAATTAAATTAAATTTTACCCCTCCAAATAAAGTGTTACCCAAAAATGTAATATATCCAATCAGATTTTGACAGAGTCCATTGTATGCATGTTAATGACAGATAGAAAGTAAGCCAACAAACTTCCATTCTCAATATCTTCCCTCATATCACTTGCCAGTCTCAAAGGACACATAGTTTGTTTTGTTTCATTCCGAACTTCTTCAACAGTTCTCATGTTTTATTATCCTCCTCCTGAGGCCGCCCCGGGGCTAAACAGCTAATGACTGTTCACACAGTGCTGGAGACACAAGGCTAAGACGCTGGGCAACAACAACACAGGGGAGAATGTGTTTGTAGCTTATCCCATCCACCAAGCCTGAGGCAAGCATTCAATCAAATTCCTATTACTGGTGCTTACAACATTTTCCTATCAACATACATTATTCCAGGTGAGCTATTTACCTGTGATGGGTGTCCGCTGAGTATGGTGAGTACACTGGATCACAAAATACATTGCTGGTATTGATTAAAGCCCCATGTGAGATCCATTATATGCGTCCTTTGCAGGGGACTGGAGCCGATCCTAGCTGACATTGGGCGAGAGGCGGGATACACCCTGGACATGTTGGCAGTGCATTATCAGTGCTGACACACATTTTCACCTGTTATTAAAATCTGATTTGAGTGCTCACGTGTTGTGAGTAATCACTTGTGATCGGATCTCACTTCCCCACTCCATATGCAAATAAATGATAAATAAAATAAACATGTACGTCATTCTATTTGCATATAGGCTGGCTGTTTGTGAGTGTGTGTATAAATGTCAGTTGTTACTTTCACATTAATCACACATCAGAAATGTGCGATGATTAATGTAAAAGCATTGCCTACAGTCTGTCTGTGTGGCAACTATAGGAGGTCTATTGACGGGCAGCAGTACTTGTGCAGGAGAGAGACATTTTAAAAGTCTCTGGGCCTAATTTACTAACACTAGCGCAGTTTGCGCTGCATCTGTTTATGCGAGTTTGGTAATAGCGCACGCTATGCTTCCACATTTTGTGTAGTATTTATCAACCCTGACACCCATCAGGCAATCAGCGTCTTTCTCCGCCCACTATACCGTAAAATTGCGCTGTAGCAAAGCGGTACTTGTGCTATGATATGGCTGAGTGCAGACTGCGATATTCCCACTGCTGATGCTATGACTGTTTGAAATTATCCTGATGCCAATATTTGTAATGTAGCGAGGAGTTTAACAACTGCTGGAATGGGATGTGAACGCTGAGTGGGAGATTCAATTTCATCTTTGATTTCTTCCAGTAACTCTAATATTGCACGGCTGCTTGATCTGTAACGCTAAATGATGTTATCATCCCACCTTTTTGGGTGGAACTCCCACTTTCCCCACGATCCCTCCCACGAACGCATATTGAAAGCGCAACTTGTTTCTTCTCGCAGTGGCAGAGAATCTGCGATTTTACCCAAGTGCGCCCTGTTTGTAAATAGCCCGCATCGGTTACGTCCGTCTTTGCGACCAATTAGCGCCTGGAAACAGGCGCAAACGGCTTGATAAATCTAGCCCTCTGTGTGTTCAGCTCTCAGTATGTTTTCTAGCTTCTAACTGAGTCTCTGTGGTTTGAAGTTTAGTTTTTATATTATACCTGCTTTATTTTACTTTTATGTTCATGTTAAGAATTTATACGAAATGAAACCGTTTCACAGACACTGCTTTGACAAATCAGGCTTTCTGGCTTACTCCAGCGCTGACACGACGCTTTGGAAATAGTTCTGGCAGCGCGAGACTACTAAATAGCAAAAGGAAAAGTTGTGACGTAAGAACAGGAATGTCTGTAGTAATATCCTACATATTGGTGAATTTTGGGGACAGTTAATAAAATCTAAAAATAACATTGAATACCAGCAGCTGCCTTTTTCAGGCAACCGCACTGCACAGAGCTCCAGACAGATGGGAATATAAGAGCAGGCAGCACTGGAACAAAAACACTGACACATCACCGACATTATGATGATAACATCCAAAACACACAATTCACTCTCAGTGGTTACTTTGACATGAGAAATAATAAGTAACAATGAGTACATAGTTCCACTCACAGTTGAGTAGGCGGTCTTTATTGTGACCCACGACACATCCGCGTAGAGATTGATATAAGAATGTGGCCACGTGTGGCCTAAACCACCTCAGAATGTGGTCTGAGTGATCGGATCTCAATGTGTCCTCTATTTGTCCTGGGTGCATTCACACCTAAACTTAGAGCTGTCCACTTGTGATTGAAACACTCAAATTGTACTACCACGGCGCTAAATATACACACATATAGAATAGCCTACATACCCACACATCAACACGCAAGTGTTCACACGTAAAATCCTGGAAGCAAATTAAGTGTCACACAGATTCAAACTTGCACTCAGTCTTCTCTTCTCCAAGCCTGGTCTTCTGCTGTTTGAATACTATTCCAGCCTGTTCTCATAAACCATTCGTTGAAAAAGCTACGAAAAGTTAAGCACTGTAATTCGTAAACATTCCACGTTTTTTTGTTGTTGCTGTATTCACTACACTGACAGCCACTGTAAAAGAACGCGGCTGGCCACGTATGGAGGTGGTCGGGGTGGATGGGATGCGTAAACATACAGGACTTTCAAGCCAGAGAGCGGAGTTCGCTACCCGGGAGAAAACTAAAGCCTTTCACCCAGGAAATGCGTGTTCCTTAGGAGTGTATTAATCCAAACCACACTCTTTTTCCTAATCTTAACTAGTCGTTTTGGTGCTTAATCTTAACTTTCGTTGCTGCAAAACCTAATATTTTGTGGACTAAATTTAACCGTAATGTCCGCCGAAACGCCCGGCAGCTCACAATGCTTTGTACCCAGCTTAAAGTCACCTATTTTCAGGTAACTGAACCCCCAACTTCCGCTGATACAACGGAGGTCTTTAGCCCGGGTCACCAAGCTCTCTAGCGGCTTAAACAACTAGCAACTGCTAAACTGAACCACCAACTACCGCTGATACAAAGGAGATCTGTAGTCTGGGTCACAAAGCTCTGTAGCGGCTTAAACAACTAGCAACTGCTGCTCGCCGTCACGGAGCTCGTAGCCAGCCTCCTTATTTTGGTGTGCATATATTTTCGTACAATATCGTACAGACCCGTTTGTGAGAATGCATTGACTATTCAAAGGCTATTTAAGAAATGTATAGCATACCATGGGTGCTGGGTGCTACAACATCCC
The DNA here is from genome assembly GCF_010015445.1 of Perca fluviatilis. Classification (NCBI taxonomy): domain Eukaryota; kingdom Metazoa; phylum Chordata; class Actinopteri; order Perciformes; family Percidae; genus Perca; species Perca fluviatilis. The sequence continues at coordinate 6,805,939 of NC_053114.1, forward strand.
CTGCCTACCAAACTCCACCCCCATCCCAATGAAGCGCACAGTGCCAGTGAGTTAAAAAAACACTGACACACACACACACACACACACACACACACACACACACACACACACACACACACACACACACACACACACAAAAGGAATAACCGCAGGCTGACATAACCATTGCTTGTTCAAGGAACTATCACATGACAGAGGCAGAGAAACACAACACACATCATGCATTTTGAAGCAGGCGACTTAGCTGCTTAGAGTGTAAAATAACCAATCAAGACATTCAGTGACAGATCCGCAGCAGAATGGAGAACAGTGTGTCTCCAGGGCCAGAGAACAGAGAAGGAGAGTGTTCTCTGTGCTCTGTCTTTAACTCAAGACAACAGCCTGGAAATGAAGGATTTCTGGGGAAAGCGAACAGCTGCAGTGTGGTGTTTTACACTTCAATACTCATTGTATTACTACTCTTGAAAGCCATTAAAACAACTAAAAAAACTTTTTGCATTTTTGCACAATGGTCACCCATTTAGGCTGTAAGACCAAGACAGCCATGCTAGCCAGTTAAGAGGGTTTGATAAATCCGGTTATGAAATTGTTTGCTAACTGCCAAAAAAAACAAAATAATTTTAGCTGTTTGGGTGACATGAGCTGGTTTTGGCTGGTTGAAGACCAGACTTGCTGCTGCATTTTGGGCAATTTGCAGAGGTTTCACTGTGTATGGTGGCCACCCTGCCAGAAGGGTGTTGCAGTCATCAGAAGGATAGTAAACAGAGGTGAAAGATCTTTGTACACAGTCAGATAAACCCTGATCATTTTGATGTTATACAGTATAGGCGCCATGACAAAGCGATGCAACAGGCTCATTGAAAGGTAGTCAGTTATCAACCTTAAAGGCAGGGTTTGAGATGTTGAAAAGCTAGCAAGATTTGGAAGTAGCATCTCGTCGGGGCTCTGTCTAACCCCTCCCCTGCCCTCGGGGCTCCAACCCACACACAGACCTGCACGAGCACCAGTGCACCACAGTTTCAGAGCAGAGTGGAGAAAAGACCACAATTTTGGAAGTAGTCCATTCTGATTGATATTACCTACCTGACAGAATGAGCTACTCCACTTTTAACCATAGAAGAAGTAGTACATTCTGATAGATTTTATCTTCCTGACAGAATGACCTACCCTATTGTTAACTACATATATGGAGGAAGTTGTTATGGAACGGCACTGGAGGTTGGACCCAAAAGCAGACGTGACACATGGGAAATACGTTTAAGTGATTATATATATATATATATATATATATATATATATATATATATATATATATATATATATACACAGTCAATAGTCCAATGGGGTGTTGTGTCCAGGGGATCCAGTGGTGAGTGCAGTGCGCTCTCCAGAGCGTGCCCAGTGAATCAGTGTCTTTTGTTTGTGGCGTCGACCATGTGGTAATGGCGTCCTCCAGAGTCCAACAAACAATTCCAACAGGTGGCAAACTTCCTTGCATCCAGAGAGAAGCAGGCAGGCAAGCAAGCAGGCAGGCAGGCAGGGGTAACAGGAAGCGTGAGCACAAGCAAGCAAAGCACACTGCAACAGGAGAAAACACAGATAACATTAGCCACACAAGCTAGAACACCAGGAAACAGAATTACACAGGGAGCCAGAAGTTACGACTGTACCACGCTAGTAGACTGAACAATCTGGCAACATGATGATGATGATGGCATCATGACATCCATCCATCCATCCATCTTCGTCCGCTTATCCGGTGGCGGACGGCATATGGCATCATGACATAAGAAGTCTATTATAATAGATATTTTCCACCTGACAGAATTAGCTACCCTACTTTTAACTACATTTAAAGAGAAAGTAACAATGATAGGTATAACCTACCTGACAGAATGAGCTACCCTGCTTTTATCTACATTTTGGAGTGTGTAGTCCCTTCTGATAGATAGATCTAAAACGAGATATTCATCAGAATTGACATCTTCCTCCATATAAATGTAGTTAAAAGTAGGGTAGCTCATTTTGGCGGATAGGAAATATCTATCAGAATGGCTTACGTCCTCCTATGAATCTTGTTAAAAGAAGCTCATTCTGACAAGTGGGAAATGTCTATTAGAGTGGACTACTTTCTCTATAAATGTAGGTTAGCTCATTCTGTAAGGTAGGTACATTTCATCAGAATGGACTACTTCCTCTGTAAATGTAGTTAAAAGTAGGGTAGCTCATTCTGTCATGTAGGTAATATCGGTGAGAATGGGATAGGGCTGCTCGATTATGGAAAAATATATAATCACGATTAGTCAATAATTTGAGATATTAAGTTAATATATAGAGATACTTATTCAATATTTTAAGATATTAAGTCAATATATTGAGATACTAAGTCAATAATTTGATATTCTAAGTCAATATTTTAAAGTTTCTCATTACTTTGAGATTCTCAGGTTATATTCTGAGATACTAAAAATATTGAGATACTGAGTCAATATTTTGAGATATTAAGTCAATACATTGAGATACTAAGTCAATATTTTGGGATATTAAGTCAATATATTGAGATACTAACTAAGTCAATATATTGAGATTCTAAGTCAATATTTTAAAGATTTTCATTATTTTGAGATTATTTTTTTTTTAAGATTATTTTTTGGGGCTTTTCCACCTTTAATTTTGACAGGACAGGATAGGTGAAAAAGGGTATAGAGAGGGGGAAGACATGCAGGAAATAGGTCAGATTTGAACCCTGGACCTCTGCGTCAAGGCATAAACCTCTCAGTAAATGTGCGCCTGCTGTACCATATATTCTGAGATACTAATTCAATAAATAGAAATAAAAAATATTTGAGACACTATGTCAATATTTTGAGGTACTTTCTCATTATTTTGAGAAACTAAGTCAATATTTTGAGATAGTAAGTCAATATTTTGAGAAGTAAGTCAATATTTTGAGATATTAAGTAAATATTTTGAGATACTAATTCAATATTTTAAAGTTTCTCAATATTTTGAGATACTTCACTGTCAACATTTGAAGATGGTAATATTTATGCATATTTGTAAGTTGCTAAACAATATTTTGAGATACTAAGTAAATATTTTGAGATATTAAGTCAATAGTTTGAAATAGTAAATCAATATTTTCAGATAATAAGTCAATATTTTGTAATATAGAGTAAATATGTTAAGATATTAAGTCAATATTTTGAGATGGTAAGTCAATATTTTTGAGATACTAAGTCAATATATTAAAGATAATTTCTTATTATTTTGTCAATACTTCGAGGTACTTTCTCATTATTTGAAGGTACTAAGTCAATATTTTGAGGTAATCTCTCATTATTTTAAGATACAAAGTCAATATTTTGAGATATTAAGTAAATATATTGAGATACAAAGTCAATATATTGAGATATTAAGTCAATATATTGACATAACCCTGCATTTGTATGCAGCTAGGTGTCTCTATCAAATGTAATGGGCACGCACAGTATAAGCAGATTACCAGGCCCAGTGCTTTCGGATGACATTGAGAAGAGCAGAGGAGGGAGAATTTAGAAGACTATATTCATCCCAGCAAAAGTGTATGTTCTTTATTTCCTCTTATTACTTATTTACTCAATACATCAATACATCAATCTAACTTGTACAGTTCAAATGAGATGCTAACCAGTAATAACATGTCTTATGCAATTTACTGTTATGAAGTTTACTGATATTATTGGTCCATATTACAATAGATGAGAAATGAAATCAAAGTGCAGCTGTTGTGCACTCATTCTTAATTTTGGTCTATTTTCAACAATATTGGATCAACAATAAATGAACAAAAATGTATTTGTCCACAGTCTGACCAATTTTAGGCTGCCAAAAAACTCTTGTAGAACTGAAATAAAGCTACTAGTCCGCATGCCAGAATGTCTTTTTTTCCTCATCGAAAGTGAAGACGGCACAGACCCAAAACAACAAACAATATGTTGCTGTCAGAATATTTAATAACTCTTTTCTATCATTTACACACAGGCTTCCTGACAGCCTGAGGTCAAGGCGATCTATGCATTTGGACAAAGGGAGTGGATTTTCCTGGACTTACAGCTCTGGGAGAGTTTTAAAAAGGGCTTGCTGAATATTTCATACACACACCATTCTGCACTGGAGGCAATATAAGACCAGATAAAGGAGTAGAGGAGACAGAGTGAGGAGACAGGGTGTCAGATAAAGGACAATTAAGGATATGGTTGTAATTCACTGACAAATTCATTGTCATTTTGCTAGTTCATATAGAGCTTGGAAAGGAAGCAGTAGAAGCTGGTCGGCTTAGCAGTTCAGACTGTAACGTCAGCACATTTGGGATGAAACTATGTTATATGGCATTAAAAAATAGCCAGCAGTTACAACATTTCAAGGTTATGATTCATTCATTAGCTAAAAAAAAAAACATGTTAGGCTAACTAGCATGTTAAGCTAACCAATAGGCTAACAACATGTGAACCTAACCAGCATGCTAAGCTGTTACATGTTAAGCAAACTAGCATGCTACCTGAGCCACAAATAATCCAAATATAACTAATATAACCACTATATATCTCAGCAAACAGCACTGCATACACCTTTGTCTATAACCACCAGCTAACAACACATATATATATATATATATATATATATATATATATATATATATATATATATATATATATATATATATATATATATATATATATATATATATATATATAGTGGTAGCCGGTGTTTAAATGCTAAATTTTGTATTCTGTTATACAACCTGACTGATTAATTGACAGATTAAGTGACTGGTGCACAAAAGAGTGCTTGCACCTTGTACTTCCGATTTGATGGTAACATGAATATTCATTGTTTAGGAAATGTTTTTGGCAAGCGGTAGTATGTTATGGTAGGCTGATTCATAGAGTTTCTCAAATTCTAAAGAACACTTATAATCACACAGGTAAAAAGCAAAAGAATTTGCCAACTCGCACCAGGGGCCTCATTTATAAAACTGTTTGGCGGATTTGCGTCAAAAGTGGTGTACGGACGAAACATAGGATGTGCGTATGCTGGTTTCCCTTTATAAATCTACTTTTAATGTGGCATAGCTTTGGCGGTTTCATGTCACGCCCATAATTGCCCATAAATACTCAGTGAAACGCCCTCCATTAATTTTCATTTATACTGACATAATGAGCAGAGTGGAAAACAAAGCAAATGAATTTAACTCAATGTGAAGATGTAGTTCTTGTTGGAGAGGTGGAAAAGAGAAAAAAAAAATGTTTGGATGGCAAAGTGTGGGCATTACTAATGGCGAAAAAATCTGTAATGTGACAACATGTTGCAGATGCAGTTAATGTCACAGCCTCAGAAGGTCGGACCGTGGCCGAAATTAAAAATATATGGTCAGATATTAAAGTCGATGCAAAAAAAAAAGTGCTTAGCGCTACCCCGAGAAAGTGATTTTGCCACGGAACACCGGAGCTGACCCCTCTTGAAGTGGGACAGGCGTGGTTTCTCCGAGCGCTCCTCTGTAATGCTGTGCCCAAAAGAGCACAGAGATCCAACAGGACAGCTCGAGGAAGTTGGAACCCTCTCATTCGTCCACAACTAAAGCCATAAAAATAAACACTGTAAAAACACTATGATACTGTCTATGATAACCATATTAAAACGATGTGCTCCGCCAGATGGAGGCATCGAAAACAGCCTCAGTGTAAACATTATTTTTCCTGTTTACCGTATTATTTATGAAAATATATTTTATATGCCAATATAATTACAGAACATATTTCAGTTTCTTTTTGCAAATATATCTTCATTTGAATTTACGATAGTATCTTGTTTTTTTGGATGGGGGTTTCACCGCAGACCAATCAAACAGGTGTTTGTGTAGGCTATTCATTTTAAGAATGGCTTTGTGAATTCTTCATATTATTAACGAGAGGCAATATTTAGATTTATTTTACACAATGGTCTCAGTTTCACACAGTTTCACGTCTTTTATCCATCTGCCGTCAGTGTTGCCATTTCTCATTTCACCCGTTTCTGTGCCTACGCCTGGGTCAGAGGGTCCGTGGAGGGCCGCACATTTTCCCGTCAAGTTTGCTTTTTATAAATCCCAATTCTTGCGTAGAGAGCGGCGTATGTCTTCTTTTGTGCATATGCCACGTTTATGAATGAGGCCCCAGAAGACCTAATAATAATAATAATAATAATAATAAATAGAATTTATATAGCGCTTTTCATGGACTCAAAGTCGCTTTGCAGGGCAGGGTAGATTATAAAAACATAACAAAACAAAACGAGCAAACAAAACAAGAAGAACAAAACAAGATACAGATGAAAAAGGGAGGGGGGCAGGTGGACTATGGGTAGGCTGAGGTGAAGAGATGGGTCTTGAGGCGGGACTGGAAGATGGTGAGGGACCTCGAGGTGCGGATCTCTTGGGGGAGGGAGTTCCAGAGCCTGGGAGCTGCTCTGGAGAAGGCTCTGTCCCCAAAACAGCGCAGGTTGGACTTTTGGATGGAGAGGAGACCGGCTGAGGTGGTGGATCTGAGGGACCGTGAGGGTTGGTAAGGGGGAGAGGAGGTCAGTGAGGTATGAGGGGGCCAGATGGTGGAGGGCTTTATAGGTGAGGACCAGGATTTTGTAGGTGATCCGTTGGGAAATGGGAAGCCAGTGGAGTTGTTTTAGGACACGGAGTGATGTGGTGCCAGGATTTGGAGCAGGTAATGAGGCGGGCGGCCGAGTTCTGGACCAGTTGGAGTCGGTTGATGATGGTAGAGCTGATGCCGAGGGAGAAGTAGTTGCGTAGTCCAGTCGGGAGGAGATGAAGGCGTGAATGAGTCTTTCAGCAGCGGGGGTGTGAGAGGGGTCTGATTTTGGCGATGTTGCGGAGGTGAAAGAAGGAGGTTTTAATGACTTGACGGATGTGAGGGCTCAAGGGAGAGGGTGGAATCAAAGATAACGCCAAGGTTGCGGGCCTGGGGAGATGGGGAGACAATGGTGCCGTCGATGGTGAGAGTGGGGTTATTGGTTTTGCTAAAGTGTGGATTTGGAGCCGATCAGAAGGAATTCTGTTTTGTCGCTGTTGAGTTTGAGGAAGTTGTGTTGCATCCAGGTTTTAATAGCTGACAGACAGGAGTTGATGTGGGAGAAGGGAGGATTGTGGGGGGATTTGGTGCTGAGGTAGATCTGGGTGTCGTCAGCATAGCAGTGGAAGTCCAGGTTGAAGTGGCGGAGTATCTGACCAAGAGGGAGGATGTAGATGATGAAGAGGAGGGCGCCAATCGGAGCCTTGGGGAACACCTTGAGTGACTGTGGCTGTGGCAGAGGTGTGGTTGTGGAGAGAGATGAAATGGGATCTGTTGGAAAGGTAGGAGTGGAGCCAGCTGAGTGCAGTACCGTCGATACCGAGGTCTTTGAGTCTGGTGAGCAGGATGTTATGGCGCACAGTATCGAAGGCTGCACGCAGGTCGAGGAGGATGAGGATGTTGAGGGAACCGGTGTCAGCAAAGGTGAGGAGGTCGTTGAGGACTTTGAGGAGAGCGGTTTCTGTGCTGTGTAGGGGGCGAAAACCAGATTGGAGAGGTTCGAATAGGTTATTGGCATGAAGATGGGTTTGTAGTTGTGAGGCGACTATGCGTTCCAGGGTTTTAGACAGAAAGGGGAGGTTGGATATTGGGCGGTAGTTGTTGAGAGAGGAGGGATCCAGACCAGGTTTTTTAAGGATTGGGGTGACAGCGGCAGTTTTGAAAGCAGAGGGGACAGTTCCAAGGGACAGTGAGGAGTTGAAGAGGTTAGTGAGGTAGGGGCATAGGACCGGGAGGCAGGACTTCAGAAGTGGAGTAGGGAGGGGGTCAAGGGAGCAGGTAGTGGGTTTGGAAGAGCTGATGAGTTTGGAGATTTCAGGAGGAGTGACTGGGTTAAACTGGGAGAGGAGGAAGTGTGGAGGAGGGGTCGGGAGGTCTAGAGGGATCCAAGGTAGGTGCTGGAGTAGATCCTGGAAGGTCAGATACAGGGGATAGGGATTTGTAAATGAGATTGATTTTGTCAGTGAAAAAGTGGAGGAATGACCTAAGGCGGCGGAGGAAAAACTCTTTGTTTTGTCATTTTGCAGACAGATTTAATGTGGTCTTTCCAGGATAGCAGATATTTTATCACAACACCCACATATCTATATGAAAGCACCTGCTTGATTTTTTTTTTTTTATTATTGATAACAATAGGAACTATATGAGAGTCAGATGGTGAACCAAATACTATTTCTTTTGTTTTCTTTGTATTAATCTCAAGCATTATTATCGCTCCACTCCACCACTTTGTTTACACCATGCTGGTGCAGCTCAGGGTTGCTCGAGTTTCTTAACAGAGATATTAAAACTGTATCATCACAATACTGTAATAGAATGAATTTATTTGGTGCATCTGTGTTACAATTGTCAGTATAAAAAGTGAAAAGCATAGTTGAACTTACACAACCCTGTGGGGCCCCAACTTTCGGCATTATAGCAGATGAAAAGGATTTGTTCACCTTTTCGAGCTGGAAGTGAAGCTGTTAGTGAAGAAAGAGGCATACTAATGAATCAAGTATGGAATACACATTGTTCATGGTGACCGCAGTTACTATCTCCTAAGAAATACTAACTTCTGCATTCCTACAGTAGTAACAAAAAAAATACAAAAATGATCTGGATCAAAAAGTATAGATGATATTTTCTTGAGACAATTAATGTATGGATATTTACAGTATACAACATACATATACTCATATGCTCAGCAGCAAATAAAGTGTTATATGTTTTCTTATGGATTCACATTCATTGCTGACCTCCATCATCTTTGAATAATGTGACTTCTATCACTTAGTTGGTCTCCATTAACAAAACAAGTTGCCAACATTGTCTGTTACAAAGAACAATAAGAATGTGGACGGTGAGACTGAGATTCCTACTGAAGAGGGCAGTAATTTCAGCACTTTAGAGCTGCACTGAGCTGGAGTAATAAAGATTATTGTGACTAATTTGTGGTAAGTACTTACACACATATGGTATTGCTCCCTGGGAGAATGAGTCAGTCTGGCCAGGAGAGAGAGGAGAGGAGGTAAACTAATAAATGACAAAGGAGTGGAGGCATGGCAAATGACGACTGGAGGAAGCAGAAGGGGATAGAGGAGATGCTGGTGGTGAAGTGATAGAAGTTGAATATCAGAGGAAGTTATTCAATAAAGGAGGGCTTTCCTGTCGTATCAGGTTCAATTCCTGCTGTTCCTGTGTGGCTTCAAAGTCAGCAAGTTGAAATGGAGTGAGCGAGGGAGGAAGATGAGGGAGACATAATGGGATGTGGAAGAGGACGGTGGAAAGGTTAGAGTTGTAATTAACCTTTAGAGTCAGCATCGCTCCAAAATAAACAGCCCAACTTTCTGTAACACTACAGCGTTGTTTAACCTTGTCTGCAGCTTTCTCTGCACTTTGTTCCTCTCCTATACTAGACTGTGTCATAGGTGAAGGGAAGGTTTTTTTTGGTGTCATCTACTTTTGTAGCATTTTATATAGTGAATTGCGGGGTCCTTTTAAATCTGGATTAATGCACTTTTGCTCAGTGCCCATAAGAAATACCCCCACCCCTCCAATTTGCTGGATGGCACTCAAAATATTTGGTATTCGATACATTCAGTTTGACATGATGATGCTGCTAGATGAAAAGTCAGAGGATCACCAAAGGTATTACAATTTATTCGAGGTGAACATGAATATGTGTTTCATGGCACTAAATCCAATATTGGTTGAGACACCGAAAACATAAAAAAATGTCTGTACAAAAATTGATCCATTGATTAAATTTTGAGATATTAAATAGGATAAGTAAAAATGTTAACCTGCCGGTAGCACCTAACAGTGACAGAACCATCGAGTCGTTCATGGGGCGCTTTGCTAGTCGCAGGTGAACTCAACGGACTGGATCTGTCCCCCCCCCGTTAAAAATGTATGAATCACAGGAATGGCATATGGCTCTTACTAGAGTCCACTCTTCTTCCATATGTTCCAGACATTCCTTAATACAGTTTAAAGTGGTACACAGGTTGCACTTCTCAAAAGCTAAATTAGCAAGATTATTTCCGAATGTAGACCCATTATGCGATAGATGTAAACAGACGCCAGCTAGTTCCTATCATATGTTCTGGTCTTGTCCGAAACTTGTTCCTTTCTGGTCATCCTTTTTTGAAGTCATCTCTAATGCTTATGCTTATAACGTCTCACCTTCTCCCTTGGTTGCTGTTTTTGGTTGGTTTTCTGATACAACGGGATTTGTTCACCCTGTTCATTTACAGAGGGTCATTGCCTTTTTCCTCCTTATTAGCTAGGCGCTTGATTTTATTTAAATGGGAGGCTGCTACTCCTCCATCACACCACCACTGGATTAGGGACATTATGCAGAATGTTGAACTGGAAAAAATCAGATGTACCCTAAACGGTTCCATCAACAGATTCTACAAAACCTGGGACACTCTGATAACTTATGTGAACAATTTACCTGGTCTGGAACTGGAACTCTGAATGTTTACACCTGCCCTTGGTCAGTCCTGTAATAAGAAATGTTACGTGCACTTGTTTTTTATTCTTTTTTTTTTTTTTTTGTCTTATCGTCTGTTGTCTGTGACAAGTCTGTCAGGTCGTTTTTGGGTTTGGTCTGTCTTTGTCTTTCTCTTGTTGGGATTGTTTCTCTGTGGTTATTTGTAAAATAGAGAATACAACTCTTTTATATGATAATTGGAAAAGTACAAATAAAGTGTTTAAAAAAAAAAATGAATCGCCTATTGATAACGGCCCAGGAAATGTGAATTATTTGCGGGCGCGTCTTTGCGTCAGGTTGCGCAGCCTCGGGAGAACTCACCGTAAATGTCCATTAACTTGTATGCAATCTCAACACTCCGTCTATTGTCATCAGATGCCCAGTAAATGTTAGCATGGCGTAAACCTGCTAAATAGAACTATGTTTCACTATGTTCAGTGAAAATGTAAAAATATCTGTTTGGGATGGGAATCTCCAAATGGAGGTATGACCGTGTAGACTCCTGGACAAGTATGAATGGTACTGCAACGCTTCCGTGTTAGGTGCTTTTGATCCAAAGCACTTAGCCATCACCACTAAGGAAAATCTGTTGTTGAGAGGGACAACAGGCTGTTAGGCGCTCACAGCAGAGAGAAGTGGTATGCCATGTTTCCCACATGCTGACAAAACCGGGCAAAAGATTGAAGAAAAAAAAAAAAAGTACTTTAATCACTTTAAACAGAAAGAGATAAATCTCATATATGACTGCCTCCATTACAGCTACTCTGCTGCTCAGTTCACTATAATAATCAGGCTACATTTTGGATGTCTGCTCTGAGCTTTGGACGCTCCATCAGGATCCATTATCCTGCTGCCCACACACACAAATGCACAATCACACACATCTCAAAGTAGCCTCTGAACACCTTTAAACATTGTTTTGTTCTCATAGGCATCGGTGTAGTGATGTTTTTTTATTTATCTGTTTATTTCTCTCAGTAACAAATGGGCTGAATGGGGCAGTCAGCGCCATCTGTTACTGTTGAGGCTGATAGCTGCTCTAATGGGCTGGGACTAAGGTCCACTCTGCTGACACACAGACGGTCGTACACACACGGACACACACACACACACACACACACACACACACACACACACACACACACACACACACACACAATGTTTAGTTTAGGTGGCTACACATACAGATCAGCATTCACACATTTCAGTGCACGTTAAGATGTATCTAAAAGCAATAGTGTTAATGAGGCACACACAAAAACAATTGAAGGCGTTCGTAAGTAGCAAGAATGCTGATAATCTGAAGACAGCTGGGTATTTCACTACATGCAACCAATTATACATGTCACCAAACACCCAACTTTCTTTGGGACCGTCTCATCCATTGTGAGGAAGAAGCTCAACTTTCTGTGTGCTGCACTTTATTAGAGGTGGGGAGCTTAACCATGCGTACATTTGCCAAACAAACTAGTTAGGCTGTTATAAGTCTGGCATTGCCAGACCTAGCTCCACAGCATTGTGGAGTAAGGGCTACACCACACTGTGGATTGCTCATGATTCTGCGTGCCAATGTGCCTTTTAAAAGCCAGTGTTCTTTCATTTAGTTCAATCAAAACAGAGACTTTCATTCATGTCGCAGGCTTCTGTGATGTTTACAAGAAAGAATGTATGTTTGAGAGAGAGAGAGAGAGAGAGAGAGAGAGAGAGAGAGAGAGAGAGAGAGAGAGAGAGAGAGAGAGAGAGAGAGAGAGCATTAAGTGAGACCTGGGGCAAAGCTTGAGGCTAAATAAATGTGAGTGGCAGAAAAGTAGGGCTGGGCAATATATCAATATCATGATATGCGATTAGATATCGTCTTAGATTTTGGATATCATAATATAGGACAATAAGTATGACATAAATGTTTTAAAGGCTGCATTACAATAAAGTGATGTAATTTTCTGAACATATACCAGACTGTTGTAGCTGTTCTATTATTTTCCTGTACCCACTTAGTCGTTATATCCACATTACTGATGATTATCAGCAATCTCATTGTGTAAATGTTTTGTGAAAGCACCAATAGTCTACAACGTTAAGGCATTTGTTCAAAAAATATCTCAATATAAAATGTTCTCCATATTGTCCAGCTCTACAGAAAAGGTAGAAAGCAAAATGTTAAATTCTGACTTATGCTATGTCTCCTGCTTTCATCTCTGCTGCTCTCTCTGTCTCCCTCCCCCCGCCCCCGGTCTCTCTATTTCTATAATAATCTCTCTTTCTATACTTCCCAAGTTCCTTCGGTAAGTATCTTGTGAGTCCTCCTATCCGTCCCCATGTCTTCATACCTATCTACACTGCACTCCCTTTGGAAACACTTGTTTTTAGATAAAGAAATATATTAAACACTTTAAATACTACAAGGTATGCAGATCATTTTAAATAATGTATGAATGTAGTGTTGAAAAAAATAAATAGATAATAGATCACATTTTAATTGAGTTATTTAGCAGTTAATCTCGCATTCCCACAGCACTGTGGAGTAAGGTCTGGCTAAACCACACGTACATTCTAAGATAGGAAAAACACACTGTGGGTCGTTTGCTTTCTTTAAACACAATCGTCTTGGACAACGCTAAGCTTCAGACGCAGCGATGGTGGCTCTGCAAAACAGTCCCGGGAAGGAACTTGTTTTGGTGGAACATCTGCACCCCGCCAAAAGAAAACGCCACATACAATATTAAATGAAGATAAATGTTCACACAATACAGTAACGTGAGCAATTTAAATTAGCTGAATACATGGTTAAACCTCATAAGCTCTTACCAGTGTATCACCGTGGGTACTTCGTCCGCAACAATCCCACCAATCGGTCCAAAAACGTCCCAGTTAGAGAGGAAATGGCGTAAACATATTCTTTGTAAATCTTTACAATCATTCCCCGTAAGAACCAAGCAGGCCTGACTTGTTGCACGATCCAAAACTTTCCTTCCTTCACTTTATGAGGTTTTTTAACATTAATGTGCATTCCCCCAGCCTGCCTATGGTCCCCCAGTGGCTAGAAATGGTGATAGGTGTAAACCGAGTCCTGGGTATCCTGCTCTGCCTTTGAGAAAATGAAAGCTCAGATGGGCCAATCTGGAATCTTGCTCCTTATGAGGTCATAAGGAGCAAGGTTAACTCCCCTTTCTCTGCTTTGCCCTCCCAGAGAATTTGGCCCACCCATGAGAAAGAGAGAGACATCATGGCTTGAAAACAAGCAAAGTGGCATTTGGTCAAGGCCACACCCTCACCCTCCACCTTGTCCCCCCCTCTCTCCTCCTCAATAGCATTTACAGCTACAGACACAGAAATGGCACATCCTTTTGGAAAGCTCTAGTGGCTGTAATTCTGCACCAAGGCTGAATTTCGGGAAAGAGACTTCAGATACAGTATTAGGGGACCACTAAGGCCTATATAAAAGACTTCAGATACAGTATTAGGGGACCACTAAGGCCTATATAAAAGACTTCAGTTACAGTATTAGGGGACCACTACGGCCTATATAAAAGAGACTTCAGATACAGTATTAGGGGACCACTAAGGTCTATATAAAAGCATCCAAAAAGCAGCATGTCATAGGACCTTTAAAACTCGCCATTTTCAGCGTGTAGCTTGCTAGCTCGAAGTTTGTTGTTGTTTCCTGAAGCGAACAAGTTTGAGAATGGCAAAACAGAGAGCAGAAGGTGAGGCAAAATCCTGCAAATGTACTTAACGTCGACATATTTGTTTAACCTCACATAAAACATTGTCATATATTTCTCATTCAACTGACCATGCTTTTACATTTTACCATCTCATTAGATTGTTTTCAACCTTAGATCTTATCTGAAAGTTAGTTTTACTACTTGCTTATTTATTTAATAGCTAAGTAATATCATGACTGTTCTATGCTGAGGTGACACAGCTACTCCTGCAGAGGAGGGAAATGAAAAGCAGGGGTCCAGATTCCTAATCCACTTACCAGCAAGGCTGAAGGATGAATAGGTGGGCAGTGTGAAACTGTGCACAGGATGCAGTAAAGAGATAGAGTAGCAGTTGTAATTTTACTTTTCCTTGGAACACAGAAAAACACATTTTATTTTAATATCTGCAATAATATAACGGCAACCAATCAAAAATGTGCTCTCACTTTTTTTCATTTGCAGTAATCTAAAACCTGTAGTTAACCTTCATCGTACGATTTGTTTCCGTTATTGTCCTCTCATGCTTAGCTGCGTTGATGATAAATGGTAGAAATGACTTTCTTTGGGCTGGAGTATCCCCAAATCGATTTTCTGAAACAGTAATGCATTTCCATACTGGGCAGAGCTACAGCAGCAAGCTGAGTGGTGGGATGTGAAACAGAGAAGAAAGGGAAGAGATGGGTCTGTAATTCACTGGTAAACAAACCCAGATTCAGTACGGTACCGCAGGCTGCTTTTGCTTTACCGTTTGTTATTCGTTTTACAGTGCTAGACAATACATAATTTATTGAGATTCAGTAGTTTGCGGTTTTGGTTAGTGATGCACCGATGTGAAAATTGTGGCCATTACCGATAACCGATATTAATATTGCGGTTATGGCCGATACCGATATTTACCGATGTCGATATCTCTGTACAGAAAACACATTTTTATGATAATCAAATAAGGAACTATTTACCAAAACGCATAGTTTTTACTTTTGTGATTTATTTTAAGAAATCGCTGATATTGGGCACCTTTACCTGTGTGCAAAATATGACTGTCATCAGATTTTCAGAAGAAAAAATAAATATTTATATAAAAATAATTTTTTAAAAGGATACAAGTGTGTCCTGAATTCACACTATGAATAAGCCAACCAGCCAAGAGTATTCACAATAAACATCTAACTCACTTGAGACCAAGTCACTGTATTCTGTGAACATTGTACAACAGTTCAAAACTTTAAAGTACAGTAGTAGGCCTTAAATGGCCAAAGCCAAAAGTATTGAAAAAGGTAAAATGTGAAAATGGAGCCAGAACAAACTGGACTGAACAGACACTGGCTTTTACAGTCTTCTGAACTGTAAGTACAGTAACTGCCAAGTACTTTAGGGTTAGGCCTAACCCTCAAAATTATAGAAATTGGTGCCTTCTAGGCCGAGATAAGCCAGAAAATGTGTTTTTGGCTCATATGGATGAAAGACACCAAATCCCAGAATGCACTTGCTTCGCTGCTTGGACTCCATTCCCAAGCCATGCCTACCGTTTACAGACCGACAGTGAGGCAGCGTTCAACTCAACCCAAATGTGTTTTATTGTCATTTCAACCATATACACGAAACAACATTTCAATGTGGCTCTAATGGTTACACATTTAAAATATATAAAAACGACATACGAAACAGGTGTTTACAGTCCACCAAGTGCTAATGCTAGTATGCGTTAGCTGAACTTTACGTGTGTGTGCAATAGCTAAATGTAACCGATTATAAACACAGTTGTAAATTTGCGTGAAATGTATAATGGTCGGCATTTACTAGTCACAAACTCCCCCAGCAGTTAGCATTTCGTTGGATACAAGGAGCTAATTAAAGCCCGTGTTAACACAGCCCATCTCCACTCTTACCCGGCAACATGTTTCCACAACAAGAAAAACAGCAGTCTCTGAACTCGCGATGGGAGTTTCATTGAAGTTGGATGTAGTCCAGTTTGTTGTCTAATGAGCAGACACTTGCAAGCAGCATTGATGGAACAGGTGTGTGGCTAGCGTTAGCTTTCCACCTAGCTAGGTTAGCTATACTCCAGCCCCAGTTTGCGTTTCACCGCTGAGAATGTCCCCCCATGATCGCTCCGATCCGGCCGCTGCCCGCTCCGGCCGCTGCCCGCTCCGGCCACTTCCCGCTCCGGCCGTCACTGCCGCCCACTCTGGCCGTCGCTGCTGCCCTCTCCGGCCACTGCCCTCTCCGTCCGCTGCTGCTGCCCGCTGGTCAAACTAACCTGTACGGCAGGCCGCAGCAACCTCTTATTTCCGAACATTCATCTCTCCCCCGCCCACCGAGGGCCGGTGGTCTACTAAATTTTCCAGTGCCCCACTTCGCCGGCAGATTCCGTCTGCAAAAACCATTGATATATGGCAAAAACCAACATCCCCGCCCCCAGCCTCGCTGCTGCTGCTTCTTCTTTTTCTGATTTCGGCAGTATAGACGCTGTTAAGCGTATTACTGCCCTCCACAGGTCAGATTTAGACCTAAATTCTCACACACACACGTCAAATACACAGGAATGATTCACATTGGCCCTATTCATCGGCCCTATTTTGACATCAGAACGATACCGATGTGTAAAAAAATGACCATATCGCCCGATATTATATCGGCGGCCGATATATCGTGCACCACTAGTTTTGGTAACACTTTACTTGAAGTTTTCTACATAAGAGTGACATGACATTGTCATGAACACATGACACTGTCATGACAAAGTCATGAAACATGAACCCTAACCCTAACCCTAAGTCGAACCCTAACCCAATCCCAAACCTAACCCTAACCATAACTTGTCATGACAAAACTGAATGACACTGAAGCGTCATGTCATTAACGTTTATGACTTGTTAATGTTTTATGACACGTTCATGACAGTGTCATGTCACTCTTACGTAAAAAAATTCAAGTAAAGTGTAACCGCGTTTTTTTTGTTGCATTTGTTTTCGGGGATTGTGTGCTTTTCTTCAAATTCCAAATTTATGAAGATGTTTTCTTAATTTGCTTGTGTTTTGTATATTTGCGTGTGTCTCATTAAGTTACAATGCGTTTGCCCCTGTCAGCCACCGTACTTTATTGGTGATTTTTCATGGTACGAATCCTGCTATATACTCCGTTGCAGTAGCTCCAGCTTCAACTAGTGAAACAACAGCAGAGGCTTCCAGGAAACATGGTGGCCAATCAGAGCAGACTGGGCTTTTTCGGGAGGGGGGCAGGCACTCCTACAGAGCATCTCATACAGAGGGTGAATACAGATGCAGCAGCCATGGGCAGTATGAGAAAAATAAAGTGTTTTTTTTAAAACATTAAAGCATGTAAACATGTTCTAGTACAAACACAAAATAAAAGTATTATCCTAAAAATGCTATATAATAGTTGTCCTTTAACTAATGTGCCTATAGCATAAATGTGGTGGAATAATCCGAAAATCTGATGTTAAAGGAACAGTTCAACATTTTAGGAAATGCACTCATTTGCTTTCTTACTGAGTATAAGAAGATTGATATTAATCTAACGACTTTGCATTAAAGGTGCAGTAAGCGATGCTGCCCAAAGGCTGTTGAACTACCAAACAGATACAATCCCCGCTTCAGAATCTCCACAGCCCAGAGTCATGGGCATGCATTGCCACAGCGACGAATTCTGCTAGTGTCTCTAAACGAAAAATGGCAGAGTTGATGTTAGCTCACGTTAGGTTGTGGATTGGCAAACTGTCACTACTGCTGTAAAGCCAACCTGTTGGGAGAAGCTATCACAAACAAACGGACGAGGTTAAACTATCACGGTACAATGGCAGACCCAAATGCACAACTCAGACAGGAAATCACAGGTAAGTAGATTTATTGTTCTCAGAACAAAGCAGGCGACGGTACAGAAAGTGGTAGGCAGTAATCGTTGTCAGGAGTAAGGCAAAAGTCAAGTAACACTGGAGAATTAACAAGGAAAATAACGCTGGAGAGAGTGACACGATGTACAACTACAATCTGGCAGAGGTTAAGCGAACACTGGGAGACTATATGCAGTGGGAACTGGGGATGACGATAACTAACAGGTGATGCACATTAGGGATGGGACTGTAGTCACACAGGCAGGAAAACTGACAAAGAGGGGAAGACAAGTGACCTGTAATGACAACAAACAATACATTTCAAAATAAAACAGGAAGTCCAAAAACACAAAATAAGAGCGGAGCAGTAACGTGACATTAACTGACCTGTTAGAAACAGCAAACATTGAAACAGCTAAGCTCACGTTATTATTCACTTGTCCATCAGGACGGGAGCCCTCATCAGTTCACATTCCTTTGAAATCACGGAGGTTTCTGCAGCGTTGAAACATCCACCGATGTTAACAAGGCTTTTCCTTCTTTGCCGGCCATACAACTTCTTTATACATTTGTATATTGTGTATTGTATTGTATATTTGGGGTTGACCGTCAACGGAAACATTGTGCCAAAATATGAACAATAATGTCGCTGTCAACGGTCTTATCTGCTAGTGTTAGCTACCAACGGTTACCTTGAAACCATCCAGCAAATAGACGGTACCGCTCATTTTACACACAGTTTAACAACAAAACTAAATGCTGAGTGAACATTACTACGTTTTTCATGTTGGTTTTGAGCAGTATGCATCCCCACTAACCTGGAAAACATTTTTAAAACAGTAACGTTAAAGCAAAATTAGAGAACTTTTCCCGCTTCAGTCCCCCGGCCTACAGGTTGTCTCATTGGAACTACAGCTCGCACTACCCGATCTGGCAAACTTGCATAAATGTAATGTAATGGACAATTCCACTTCCAACCTGTAGGGGGACCGAAGTGGGAAAAGTTCTCTAGTGTTGCTTTAATACAGCATGTCGGAGGAATACAGCGTCTCCTGCAGCGGGGAGTCAAAGGCAGAGAGACCGCAGCGTTCGCTAACGTTAGCTTCTTGTCTCATCTGGGGTCTGATAAACAGTAAATTCATCAAATTCAGTGTCCGCAATAATATTTTCCAATAAACTGTAGCTGTCATATTTCACGGGACCCGTGTGAGTGTGGATTTCATGTTGCGGCTTTCGTCGCTGTTTGTCACTTTGCCTAAGATTGAGTGACAAGTAGTACTCGCCCTGTTGTTTATTTTGTTGCCATGACTTCGCGAGTGATGACGTCCTGTCACTGGTCCATTTGCTCACCCTAAAGCGGAGAGAAAGCGGATGACAGTTCACTTGAGTTCAGTAGAGCAGATGGCTCTGCAGAGTCGTGTAATTCCGACTTTATGACTTTTCATGAACAGCTGAAGGAGCGGTGATGCGCGGTGGACATAGTGGAAACCCTGTTGTGTGTCTGACCTATTTCTGATACCGTGGCGGCAGACATTTTACCGTGGCGGGCCGCCATGAATGAATCGGATTTCAATCAGGACACTAACATCAAGTTTTTAACCATTTACTGCAGCAATTTGCATTTCAGTTTGTGTGTAGTTTTTCATGTGGTGCCCTGGTAAAAAAACAAAGACAAAGACAATGACTGTCCCTGAGCTCACAAACCCCCAAACCTGCGCTCTAAAAAGGGAGCAGATAAGCAGAGCCGTACCCAGAATAAACTAATCTTAATGGAGTGAGAGTTGAGAGGATCAATATAGGGGACAGCATATGAAATTCTAATCAGAAACATTTTGCATTAGGGAAACTGAAACCATGATTTCTATGTAACTTGATAGAAGGGTGTAGCTTTGGCCAAGGAAAAATCCATTATATTTTGGAGAAAATTGTTGTTAAGTTACGTTAACATTGTGAGAGAGGGCATGGCCTTGGCGGAGGTCTGCTCTCTCCATGTGCCCCTATAGTTATGTCAGGGCAATGCACAATACAAGATTAAATTACTTGTGTGAATGGAAATTTTTCTTGAATAACAATGATATTTATTTATGTATTTCTCAATGTTAAATAGCCAATACTGTAATATTATACATTTTTTCCTATAAAAGGAAAAGTTTGTAGCTCATAATCACTTATTTAGATAAACAAGAATGTTAAAATTATAATTTTAGTAGATTAGATGTGATAGATGTCTAGTCCCTTGACTAAAAAGACCTGTCAATCAATTAGGCTGGTTCCAACTTCCAGGGTTTGATTCTAATTGAAAATGTTAGTTACAAACCATCAACACTGAGCTAAGGAAACATCTGGGGGTTTGGGTTGCAGATGGGCGCTGTAAGATGCTACAATTAATACAATACAGCTGTTACTTTAAAAGAACAGATTTTTCTCAACAAAGAACATTTTATATATGTGAAATTGTTTTTTACAGTACTGTGTGATGTAAGTCAACACATTAAATGTGGCTCTTAAATGGGATCTTCCCCTAAGGAAAATTATGAGAATCAATTTGTACAGGAGCAGGACTTTTTTATCGGCAGAGTTGATCCCTGCTGTGAGAACACTTAAAAACCAGCTGATCTAATGGAAATGTCCGCTCCATCCTGCAGTCCAAAATCTCTCTCTTGTTCTGACCTGGCTCCCCTCTGAGTGCTGTGGCTGCCCCTGTCTTTCCGTGATGACAATAAATATCATGTTTCAGTTGTGCTCCAGCTGTGACTTCCATTTCTATCCAGCAGATGGAACAGCTTGTTGACCTGCAGCCTATCAGGGCTTCCTTCGCTCGACTCACATCTAAACAAAACTGTCTTTTCTGCTTGTTGGGGATGTAATATCTGTAGTGTATTATAGTACAATCCAGTACTGTATTATACTCTGGCTGGGTTTGGGCATCGAGAACCGATTCCTACTCGGAATCGTTTCAAAAATTACGATTCCAGCGGAATCATTTCTGTATTGGAATCGTTTGGAGGATTTGGTTATAAAGCTGATCATGGGTTCCAAATTTAACATGCGCAAGTTTTGGTTTCCGTAGCGGCCAGGCGCTTGTTGTGTTGCAGCCATGGAGCACAGTAAGCGGCGCTCTAGTGTAGCTTTATTTTTACGTTGAAAAAGCCCGGTAAAACTGCAAACCACCATTGAATCAAAATAAAACTTTACTCTTATTTGTGAAATAATAAGCATGTGAGCCATTTCAACTCTCCCCTCAAAGAATTGGTATCGAGAATCGATAAGAACCGGAATTGAAAGGAAGAATCGGAATTGGAATCAGAATCGTTAAAAATCCAAATGATGCCCAACCCTAACTCTGGCATGATACAGTAATATAGTTCAAATGACTTTGCAGCACAATTTATATCCAGGAATTCACAACCTGTCTCCTACCTTAAATTAATGTAGGCTCGCTCATCTGTGACCATTATCTTTTCCTAACATCAAAAAAGTACTTTTAGGGGCCTTTCACACCTACTTTGTTTGGTCCGGACTTTCAGACTTTTCAGTTTGATCTGAATCACAATTACAGGTGTGAAACCTCCCCACGGACCACAGTCTGACAAAAAGAGGTAGTCTCGGTCCGGATCAAATTGAACCATGGTCCGGTTCGTTTCTAGTGTGAAAGCATTTTTTTTTTGGGCTGGTTCAGACTTTCGGACCAAATCCAGGAAACTCTGGCAGGCTATCGTCGTGTTATAAGAGAAGCGTAGCTCCCTTTAGGAACAGCTCAGTGTTCAGTGTGTACGTGAGAGAGAGAGAGTGACGTGAATGCGCTCAGAGCAAACAGCTTTCGGCTATCAGAGCGGAGAATAAATTAGCAGTTTACTTGTTAAGTGTTAAGCGGTAGTAAATGTACAGTGTAGGTTTCAGTTTGTCTCTGAATAAAGGCTGTAAAGTAAAGTTCCCGTGTCTAGCTTCTCCACAACACTACAAAACAAAAAGAGCCGCAGTAGCACGGGAAGAGCAGGAGTCAGATGGAAAAAACAAACAAAATTCCGACACCAGAAAGAACATACGAGAGGCCGGGGACGCCCATCTACAAACCAATCAATGACAAGTATTGGGAGACGCCGCTCACAAATGTGATGACGATGAGACGTAGACATATCATGTAGAGTTCTTTAGTGCGCTTGCATAACTGCAGTGTGAAGGGGGTGGCAGTAGCTCCGTCTATAGGGAGTTGGGCTGGGAATCGGAGGGTTGCTGGTTCAAGTCCCCATCGGACCAAAGTATGGTGGTGGACTGCCAAGGTGATCTTGAGCAAGGCGCCAAACCCCCAATTGCTTGGAGCGCCTTTCCACTCTGACATATCTCCATTAGTGCATGTATAGGTTCTGAGCGTGTGTGTAATTTGGACCTGTATGTAAAAACAACAGAGTGAAAACATTGGAATTTCCCCTTGTGGGATTAATAAATTATTATTATGAAACCAAAACTAATCGGATCAAATGTATACAATGTAACAAAAACACGAAAAATGGTCCAGACCGGGCTTTCAGGCGTGAAAAGGCCCCTCTTTTACAGCAGCAGTCAATGTGGCGCATACAGTAAAATGGAATGGATATACATACAGAATTACAGTGCATTACTTTTCGTAGTAACAGCCTGTCTTTTTTTTTTAACAGTTTAGCAGAAGTATTAGGCAGCTACTGCTGGAGACTGCTTGGTGTTAGAGTGGTGAACATGGTAAACATAAAATCTCCTAAACATCGCCATTTTCATTGTTAGCATGTTACCATGCTGAGGTTAGCTCAATGAAATTATAGTAGCTCTAAGTACAGTCTTTCATGCTGATAGCATGGCTGTAGACTCTTAGTCTTGTTTAAGGCTGTTTCCCTGGGACAATTACCGTATATCTTGAGCTAAATTGTTGTCTCATGATTAGAGACCACTGTGTCATTATCTCAGGGTAACTGCCTTCTGTAATGTATGGTTTATCCTAGTAGGTTTCATCATAAAGGCATTCCTCTCAGACATGCCTGAAGAGAATAAAATAAGAAGAGAAAAGCAGTAGGCTTTGGCTGGCAACTTCTCGAACCCAGAAGAACCGTTGAAGTTTTGGAACTAACAAAATATTCAAAAATATTCAGGCAGAGTAATCCAATCTTACTCATTTCACTGCACATCACTTCCATCACTAAATCCTTTCCTCTGAGGTGGCGCTCTTCTTCCATTTCCTCTTCCTTTCTATCTCTCTCTCCTCCTCTACTGAGCTCTGAGACAAACCACACACACACACACACACACACACACACACACACACACACACACACACACACACACACACACACACACACACACACACACACACACACACACACACAAACACACACGTCTGATGAGATGAACTATGAATTTAGTTCACTACTTTGATTATAAAAGCAATGTTTCCATTCAACTGCCAGATGAGGCAATTTGTAGCTAACTTCGCAGAACGAAAAAAAAAGTGTCTTTCAAGAAACTATCAGTATTTGCCAATTGTTTATTATATTAGCGTTTCTGAATCACAAAGGATGGAAAGATGCTGCCGCTCTGCGCTTAAGGATGTTGCACTTCTGGCTACAGACCAAACATTCCACTGAATGTTAAGTGATTGTGGTGTTTAAATATATTTAGATACACAGAACTATGAAAGAAGTCAAACATAAGCTTTGGGTGGTGATGGACAAGCAGTGAGTCCGACTTGCACACAGCATACCAGAATTTAACTCCAATCATCGGCATGCAATGTTTGCATTATTAGCATAACAACAATCTTTCTCTGATTTTAACCACATTTTATTTGCCATATAACTTAGATGGTGGCATTGGACTTAATCTGGGGTTGTGCAGGATGGCCCAATAATGACATTCTTGACTAGTAAACTGACTTGTATGTGTAAAACTCAAAGCTGTTCCCATTTAAAGTCAGGGTTGGTAACATTTTCCAATATACATTTGATTTGATTTTGACAAGAAAAGAAACGCCCCTTTTTCAGGACACTGTATTTTAAAGATACTTTTGTAAAAATCAAAATAACTTTAGAGATCTTTATTGTAAAGGGTTTAAACAATGTTTTCGATGCTTGTTCAATGAACCAAAACAATTAATGAACATGCACCTGGTCGAAAAGACAATAACAGCTTGCAGGCGGTAGGCAATTAAGGTTACAGTTATAAGAAAATTAGGAAAGTAAAGAGACCTTTCTACTGACTCTGAAAAACACCCAAAGAAAGATGCCCAGGGTCCCTGCTAATCTGTGTGAATGTGCCTTAGGCACGGTGCAAGGAGGCATGAGGAGAACAGGTGTGACCAGGGCAATACATTGCAATGTCCCTACTGTGAGACGCCTAAGACAGCGCTACAGGGAGACAGGAAGCAGAGCTGACCGTCCTCGCAGTGGCAGACCACGAGTAATAATTTTGATTTTGACCCCCCCTTTGTTCAAGGACACATTATTCCATTTCTGTTCACGTGTCTGTGAAAACTTCTCTGTTCAGTTTATGTCTTAGTTGTTAAATATTTTAATGTTCATAGAAATATTTGCATATGTTAAGTTTGCTTAAAATATAAAAGCAGTTAAAAGTGACAGGACGTTTCTTTTATGCTGAGTATATATACAGTATATACAGTATATTTTTTAAATAGACTGAGGGAGCTGAAAGGTATGGAAAGTGAAGCAATGGTAGTCGTGTGTGGGCAGGCGTGGCTTTCTCTAGGGTACCTGGCTCTCCAGCGCAGCTGCATGTGATCTACTAATCAATGCCAGCACAAGTACTCCTGAGATCCAGGCAGCCAGCGCCAGTTTGTTTCATGTGGTAACTACTCTCGGCCAAACTCTCGAGTATTCTAGTGAACCTTTTGTTATCGAAGTTTTCCTTGTGTTAACGCTGTGTTGTTTCTCTGTGCGCAGTCGTTGGAAGTCAACGTTACCTACGCTACCTGCCACTCCACCAGCCCTGTGTTTCGTACCTCCACTCCTCCTCCCATTTGGATCACCACCTACCTTTGTTGCAATATTTCTGTTCAGTTGAGCTTTCATTAAAGACTTGTTACTACCTCAACCTCTAGTCGGTGTCCGCTCTTAGGTCCAGACCTCACGGACACAACCGAACAAACTGGCCAAGAATGGGCTCAGCAGACACCGACTCGCTCCGCCACGCTCTCGTTTCTCAAGGCGTGCTTGTAGGAAGCCATGAGCAGGACATTCAAGAAACCAGACAGATGCTTCAACAGCTAACCTCCTGCATCGCTCAACTCCCTCTCCTCTGGAGTTCAATCCCCGGGTGCAATCTCCACTTAGGCCGCTCCTTCCCCCACCTTGGTTTCCAGCCAGCCCTTGTTAGCTCGAGAGCCCTTCTTTCCCCTACCTGAACGTTACTCAGGTGATTTAGGTTCCTGTAGCCGTTTTCTTCTCCAATGCTCCCTAGTTTTTCAACAGCAACCACCCACCTACCGCACAGATAAGATTGGTTTACTGTCTGGGAAGGCAGCGCAGTGGGCTACAGCGTTATGGGGGAGGGGTTCATCCATTTGTGAGAGCCTTTGTCAATGAGATGTGCAAGGTTTTTGATCACCCAGTGCAGGGAAGGGAGGCAGGAGGCAGATTATTTTCTCTTTGTCAGGGCTCTAGTTCTGTAGCAGAGTTTGCGGTGGAGTTTCAAGTTTTTAGCTGCTGAGAGCCCTTCTGGAAGCATAGCAGGAAGGTGAAGGTGAAGACCTTCTGGAGGCCGAGTAGGACAAGGAGGACTCTCAGGAGGTCAAGCAGGACGGTGAAGGCAGAGCCCCTCAGGTGGCCGAGCCGGACGTCGAAGGCGGAGCCCCTCTGGAGGCCGAACAGGTCGGCAAAGTCGGAGCACCTCTGGAGGCCGAGCACGTCGGCGAAGGCAAAACCCCTCTGGCGGTTGTCGGCAAAGGTGAAACCCCTCTGGCAGCCGTTGGCGAAGGTGAGACCTTTCTGGAGGCCGGCAGCGAAGGCGTGACCCCCCCGGGGATGAATACAGGCGAGGGGTCTGCGGGGATGAATACAGGCGAGGGGTCTGCGGGGCTGAAGACAGGCGATGGTTCAGCTGGGCTGGAGTCAGGCGAAGGATCAACTGGACTGGAGTCAGGCGAAGGATCAACTGGACTGGAGTCAGGCGAAGGATCAACTGGACTGGAGTCAGGCGGGCCAGGGTCTGCCAACAGGGCAACTGGAACCACAACAGGAAACAAGGCAACAGGAACAGGAATCGGCGGTTCCACCAACAAGGCAACAGGAATAGTAGCAGGCAACAGGATCAGAAGTCGGCCAGTCCGCCGACAGGTAACTGGAACCGTGACAGGAAACAAGGCAAAAGGATCAGGAGTCGGCCGGACCACCAACAAAACACGGGGGGCAGGAGTCGGCCGGACCGCCGACAAATCACGGGGGGCAGGAGTCGGCCGGACCGCCGACAAAATACTAGGAGTCACTGGTAAGCCAGGTACCAGAAAAGTCTCTGAGACGCAGAGGAACAGCAAAGTCTCTTGGGCGCCAGGGAGCGGCACAGTCTCTTTGCTACGGACAAAATACACATGGCTATACACTGGTAAGAGAAAATGGCATTTAACAATGTATCCACCTAATTTAAATAGTTCACCTGACTGTATTGTGTGAAGAAGTTACTTCATTTAATATTGTATGTGGCGTTTTGCCTTGTTCCACCAAAACA
This sequence comes from Perca fluviatilis, assembly GCF_010015445.1. Classification (NCBI taxonomy): domain Eukaryota; kingdom Metazoa; phylum Chordata; class Actinopteri; order Perciformes; family Percidae; genus Perca; species Perca fluviatilis. Next base: position 6,832,780 of record NC_053114.1, read on the forward strand.
AGTTCCTTCCAGAGACTATTTTGCAGCCAGAGTCACAGCTTCAAGGGTTAAGCTCCGCCTAAGACAATTGTGATTGGTTTAGGGAAATGCAAACAATCAAGAGTGTTTTTTCCTATCGCAGAATGTATGTGTGGTGTAGCCAGACCCTACTCCACAGCGCTGTGGAGATAGATCTGGCAATGCGAGAGTACCTAGTGTAAATTAAATGTGTATTCCTCCTGCTTCTGAGAAGCAGTACTATTACATAATGTTTCATTTGTAACATTTCATATGTCGAGCATTTTCCGTTTGTCATGTTACTGTGTTTTCTTAAGGAGATCACTTAAATGGCTGTGAATGTGGTCTCCATACTGTAGCTTTCTTACAGCACTGAGCAGTGGTTTGCACTATTCTTCCTTTTCAAATACTGTTTCTAATAAGTTCTGAAACTATGTTGTAATATAGTTGAAATATCTCCCCTAATGACAGTTTTTAACTTGTTTTAGATAAAAAAAAAATGTAATGTTTGATATGTGGCCAAAAGGCTTTTTCTTCAGTGCAGATCAAATCAGCTCGCTCCGAAGCCCACAGCTCAGGGAGAGCCAGTGAACAAGGTAATTAGTATCATAAAGTAGAATTCATACAAACATGAAGCCCTGATCATAAAGTCTCTTGCAGACTTTAAGTGCTGTGATGCTTGGGGCTTTAATGGAGAGAATTAAACGTGTGTGCACATATACACACAAACAGGAACATTAGCAGGCACAACAGAGTGACGTTAAGGCTGCCATTAAATGCTCTCTAGCAGAGTAAACACAGGCAGTGCTGGGAGCCGTATCAGATCCCATCCACTGTGAACAGATGGAGACTGGAAAGCAAGAAGGAACCCTAAAAGCAGCTAATAGCCTCCGAGGTCCTGCTATCTTGTGTTTTAATACTTATTTTTGTTCTTTCTGGCAAAGTTGACTGTGCTTTATGCACTTTTCCATCCACCTACTGCCTCACCCAGACATTCAGACTAAGCTGCCCAGTGTGACCACACTGCGGGCCAATGTGAAAGTCCATTAGAGCTGTGGGTTGAGGGAAGCTGGAACTGGCTTTGAATGAGAAGATAATGTTATTCTGTCACTTTGTTCACACGGGGTACCGTGTTATCTAAGGATTTGAACCGGCAGCCTTTAAAACACAAGCCACTGTTTTGATGAAAGCATGCCACTGACACATCTTGCCTGTTCACGACAGCGTTTTTTTCTTTTGTTTCTTATGAAACCATTCATTATTTTTCATAAAATTGCAACTACAATTCATATCATAAAAACCACCCTTTATCCTGGAAAATCTAATGTTTTCTGATCAAAAACAATCAAAATTGTGATTTTTATGTCTTAATACGTAAAATGATTGTTTTCTTAAAATTATGACAGACACAGGATGCGTACCTAGCAACGTCACTGCCTGTAGCTTAACAACACAGGATTTACAGCGCCCATAACCTACAGTCTTACGGTAAGTGGAATGTTCAGCTAACCATAGCAATTTTTTAAACCAGAAAACGAATTATCCTGATTTGCTAGGAAAACCTTCCTTCAATGTCATTACTGTCATCTCAGTACAGTATAAGAGCATTAAAACAGAGGGACATTTTTACATCATAAAATGCCACATATTGCTTTAATTCAGTGTGTGTTTGTGTGTGTAAGAGCTACTGATAGATGCAAGAGCAGCAGTCAGTATGATAACAGAGTTTGAGAAGTATGAATTTGTGATCAAGATGTACGTACGTGTGTGTGTGTGTGTGTGTGTGTGTGTGTGTGTGTGTGTGTGTGTGTGTGTGTGTGTGTGTGTGTGTGTGTGTGTGTGTGTGTGTTAACCCAGCCAGGTGACAGGGCCTATAATTACAGCCAGTGAGACCAGACAGCCTGTCTTCTCCCAGCAAAAGAAAGACTAGAAGAAGGCTAGAAGAGAAGAGACATAAACACACCCACTGGCCCAATGGGTGTGTTTGTGCGTCTGTATGAACAAAGTAAATTCATACACTCAAATCAGTAAATGGAACATTTCTGATAGTTGTCATTGCCTCCATATATACATGGAGGCCTGCCCTTGTAATCACAAGTTGCATTTTGAATTAAAAGTCAACAGTCTGATGCGACTCACAGGGCCTTTCCCATTTCCTAAATTTGTACCTCCTCGACTCCTCGGGCTTGAGACCCAGAAATCATTCTCAGCATCCCAATTCCTAAAATGCACATCGAGGAGTGAGGCTCGAGCATTGAGAGGGCTCCTCCGAGGAGTTAAAATCGAGGATACACTGATGTATCCTCGCAGAAGACTTTTCACCCTGCCGCATGTAAACATAGAGGCGTGACAGAGCGAGAGGAGGAGAAAACAAGTTCATTCCCTAGACTATTTTGCAGAGCCACTGTTGATGCGTCTGGGACTGACGAAGTTAGCGCCGCCCAAGACGATTGTGATTGGTTTAAAGAAATGCAAACCTCCAAGAGTTTTTTTCTTCTTCTCCTATCCCAGAATGTATGTGTGGTCTAACCAGACCTTACTCGGCAGTGCCGTGGAGCTAGGTCTGGCAATGCGAGACTACGTCCGTATTGACACAGAAAGCAACATTGCAGCAGGCTGGTAACAAACAATCTTGTATAAGTAACAGTTAAACGGAAAACATTTTAGGCAGGAAATAGGTAATGCAGTAACAGAATCTTGGTTTATATTTGATCAGCGCTGTCTAGTTTTACAGTTTTATCAGAGTTTTTACAGCCTCCATTTTCTCATTACAGGAAACAGTATAACGCCCACTTCCTGTTCACAAACTCGTATTACAGCCAAACGATGCACTAAAATATGTTTCTGATAGCATTTTTGTTGTGAAATAGCGAATACAGTAACAAAATCTTGGTTTATATTTGATCAGCACTGCCTAAGGTGTGTGTTTTGTGTTGTGTGTGTGTGTGTGATCCCCGTCATGAAAACAGAGCAAAGCTGCTAGAAAAGCAGTCATATTGGTTGTCTCATCTGCCCATCAGACTGTTGAAGCCAACACTGTGTCCTCTCTGCTCTGACAGCACTAAAAGGGACAATTATTTTATTGCCGCCAGTCCTTTCGTCATTCTTTCTCTGTGTAGAAATCCCAGCAGACCATCTCCTTCTTCGGTCAAGAAAGAACAGCCTCAGAAAATTATTATTGTCTAGACTCATTATTCACCTAAAGCCGTGTTTATAAAGATGATTTATGATCACACTGTATTTGCCGACACCATTGCAGTATAGATCATGTCCAAGCTTATGAACCTTGAACTGATAGAAAAGCTCCAGCTCTACATCCAATGAACACTCTTATGTACAAACTTTGATGTAATGTAGTAAGAAAAACTTTATTTGCCATGTGTGAAGATCTCATACTCATAAGTAAAATTTCTACAAATTCTCTGGCCGCCATATAGAGGGCACTCATCTTTGGCAACAGCAGTTTACAACAACGGAGGACATTTCTACACATAACACCTGCACAGTTCTACAGGCCTGAGGAGACATGGTTCATCTCTGTACCATAATTGACTGGAAACAGATCAAATCAATTATTTTAATCTGTACCATCAGCTTTGTTGCAAAAAAGCAATCATTGGCACTCGAAGATAGTATATGTACTGGCTACTGCATGCCACACAGCCAGCAGTTTTATACTTTTTAAACCTGATTCTAGTTTTGGTCATATTCCTGTGCATTATGATTAGGGTTGGGTATTGTTTGGGTATTTTCCGATACCGGTGCTAAAACGATACTTTTAAAACGGTGCCTAAACGGTGCATGAACCGAATCTCTTAAAAAAAAAAAAAAATAGGGTAATAGGGAAAAGGGTATTTTACAGTAACTTTGAATGCACCACGAGGCTTACTAGTTTCAAGTGAACGCACCTTCTGTGTTGTTTTTCCGACAAAGGCAGCTGCACACTGCTTAACGTCCCGCTGTTGGAATCCTCTACAGTGAAATACAGACACCCTTCACACCGTTTAGGTGTCAGTATTTTAACCGTGTTTAATCCAGCTGCTAGCTAACAATAGGCTAACGTTACCTGCTGTCAAGTGAAAGGTTAACTAGCGTCACGTGCAGCAATGCTTCTTTTTCCTCTAACGTCTGTTTCAGAGCATCAGAGAGCAGCGCAGAAGGCATTTAATTGGTACCGAAATGAGACTCCAAAATCAGCGTTGCCATTCGGTCCGGTAGATACCGGTCGTTTAGGCACCGGTGTCGTATCACCCAACCTTAATTCTGATAATGTTTTACTAGCAATAGTAATATCTAAAGATCTATCCCTAGACACAGCTTTACATCTGAGCCTGTTGGGGCAGCAACATAAGCCTTGTTTCCACCGAGTATTCTGATTCAGTTAAGTTCAGCTAAAGTGAACTTCGACCACAAATACGCTAACCTCCATGGTGCACATCCAACAAAATTCTGGCCCTGAGTGGAGACAGAAATTAAGGCACATCATTTAAAACAAATAAAAATAGATTCATTTGCGAGACTTTTGCTTATTGGATAGCGTACAGTATAAGGGCCGACAGACAATGGGAAGATAAAGAAAGGTATACATGTCCCCAGCTGGAATTGAACCAGGGACATTGTATTTATCATTAACCATTCAGCTATCAGGCAACCTATGGCACAACAATTTTGCTGTAGTGAAGAACGGTGTTCCCAGATGCAACTCTATTATGGGCCATTTATTCTGTGCACTACCTCGTGCATGCAAACTGTTCACTCTGTCCCACTTGGTTTGAAAACTTGGCGTCAGTACTTACCACAAACCATTCAACCATCCTAAAGACAGGAACCCACCCCCGCCCCCTATCTCTCTCCTTTATGTCACATGATAATAGGCAAGGGTTAAAGTGGGATGTGGCAGGTGGGGGAACCCACCCTTAGAGAAAATAAAACTCACTTTTAAAGCTGATTCGCCTGTTAGTCTTGTTATTTCCTCCTTCCGAAACAGTGGTGAAGAACACCAGGAGCTATTGTTGAGTTTTCATTAAAATTAAATTAGGACTGGCGTATAAACTGCATGCCAAATTAATCAGAGCACACAAGGCCTAATTGCCTCCTAAGTTACCATATGACCTGCTGCTGACAAGCATTTAAAAGGCTAATTTTTAAACAGAGTCTCACACAGTCACTCCACATAAGACAAACTGGGGCTACATTCACTTTCAGCAAACCTCACGGAGAACAATGAGGGCAAAACAGCATAAGTGATCACTTTTAACCAAATATCCTCTTTTAACTGAATATTCTGTCTAGCTCAGTAGGCTACTGGCAACATGATCTTCATCTGTTCAACTGACTTTACCAGTTTAGATAGTACGCATCTGTCCTGCTATTTTACAGACATTTGAACTAACCACAGACAGTTCATGTTCATGTTCATGTTCTGTCCTGCTATTTTTACAGACATTTGAACTAACCACAGACAGTTCATGTTCATGTTCTGTCCTGCTATTTTTACAGACATTTGAACTAACCACAGACAGTTCATGTTCATGTTCATGGACTCACAGCGGTGCGCTGCTGAGCTGAGTGAATCATAGACAGTAAAATAAATGGACAATGTGACACTGTAGATTTCCACGGAGACCACTGAAGTCTATTAGAAGCACTTTTCCGGTGAGCGCTGGGCGTTACTATGCAGCCTCCAACTGAGCTTGACAACATAGATGTGACGTGAGCAACCTGTCTGAAAGTTGTAAGTCTTCTGGTAGCTGTGCCAAGAGAAATCTCAATCATTCCCAATCTTACAGAGACGGAGAGCGTAGGTATATGTTAGGAGATAACATAGGCACAGGCTAATTATTGCTAACTAAAATGCTAGTTAACATTAGTAATTAAACTTAAACAGCTAATGTAAATCGAAACTGCCTGCGAGCTTCTCCTGTACTGTACGGTAATTCCTCTACTATGCAACAGTAAGTCGCTTGGAGACATAACGGAGATACAAGGTAATGGAGCCTTTTATACATTGTCGTGTTTCTTTAGAAATAAAAACTTGACAAAAAAAGTCTTTCAACGCTTCAGATGATAAGTTATTCGCTGTCAAAGTGGCGCCAAAATGAATGGCAGTCAATGGGATGCTAACAGCAGGTGATGGCTTTTTAGCAACAAAATGGCTCCATAGGAGGTACGCTTTGTGGAGGCTGGCTTACCCCCTTGGAGTGAATAAGGGAAACACTAGAATGGAGATTTGGCGTTTTTTTAAACAAACAGTTAACACTGATGTATGAAACTGCCAATTAGAGAGAGAGCTGCTGGAACGCTGGATCTGGATCGTTCCAGCCCACTTCAACCCCTGATAATAGGTGGTCATATATGGTCGTCATCGCATGACCGCAGTAACAAACTTATGTCACATGATGACATGTGAGCACTCTGCATTAATGTTACTACTAAACAACACAGACCAGAAAAAAATAAGTATGTCGTCCTTGAGTTAAGATTTCTTTGGTCTACTGTTTCCAAGGTCAAAAATAAACTGTCACATTGAAAATGGAAAGAAGACCAACAATAATGATGAAAAGAAGAGGTTGAAAGAAACTTAATTATTGTTCTCAGCTAACATTAACTTGTTTGGTTACACTTTACTTGAAGGTATGTACATAAGAGTGACATGACACTGTCATGAACGTGTCATAAAACATAAACAAGTCATAAACATTTATAACATAACGCTTCTTTTAGTAAGTGTCCTTTGGTTTTTGTCATGACAAGTTATGGTTAGGGTTAGGGTTCATGTGTCATGACAGTGTCATATGTTCATGTCACTCTTATGTAGATACCTTCAAGTAAAGTGTTACCGCTTGTTTATATCCACCGGGTCGCAGGCGACCACACAGTAAGCTTATATCCACAAAGCTTAAAAAAACTTTTGTTAATATGAACATGCTACACATCGTTAGATCTATTAGGTTAGGTTAGATTCTGCACAACAGTTCAGTTCATTTTACTGAAATCATAAGCATCTAAGCATGATTCATAATTGTAGTGCTCATGCTAAACAAAAAGACCAAAAATCATGACAAGTCCCCACCTGTGATCTGATCCTGAATGCTGAATCTGGGACCATTCCGGGCTTATTTATATTCCTCTGGTCCGTAAGTGTCTACCAATCAAAAGAACCCGAAGGGTGTTTCATTAAAATTAATCCAACTTCTGAATACCCTCCTGTGGACTCCATTGCTATTATTTTTTATTTTGCTGAACTTGTTCTGTCTGAAAGAATAATTTCTCCTCTTCCTGCACCGTGTTGCTGGGTATGCTCGTTTTCATGTCTCTGAGCAGCCACGTTAGAACAAGCTGTCCTTGTCTATCAACACGTCAATCATGACAGTAGCCAACCAAATTCCCATTAAAGGAACATCCAATGGCAGCCAGTCTAAATTCATGCGTGACAGATGTTATGCTGCATTGCGGGCAACCCGTAACTCGTGTTTTCACAACCTTCTACCAGTGAAAGTGCCCTGGAATGGCGGTCAAACCCGTAACTTACTACCTGTGAACTCGTACCAGATCGTTGTACTCCCAGTTACAGTTTTTGACGTCACACACACATAAACAACAATGGCGACCCCTGTTGATGTGATGCTGTACAGATGCCGGTGATTAACAGTGAGAAATAGAAATAAATAGACATAAATAGGCAACGTAAAGTAATTCCACACATTGTAATCAAAACAATATACATACGATTGTGTACTACTACAGGTTATGTTTATTAAATGAAGCCCAAAATATGTTGCTGACTAGAAATCGCTAGTATCAGCTAGCGCTAGCTAACGTCAACGTTAGGTAACCGCTAGCTAACGTCAACGTTAGGTAGCCTAACCTGAACCCTGCCAACGGCACAATGTTTAGCTAGCCAGCTCGTCACTTTGCCTGGAACGCTACCAAGTCGTGAGTCGTAACTTACGGGCTAAAAATTGTGTCTGGAACGCAGCATAAGTCTCTCTTTCCAAAGCCAGCAGTCACACGGTCACACTCGGGTTTTTTTGAGAAAAAAAAGATGACCAATAAATTTGAATAAATATAAAAAGGTTTTGTAAATCCTCTTAAGGCTTCAGTATGTTTTTCTAATGTCACAGAATTAAGTAAAAAGTGGATTACAATCAGCTGCATTGGAGAGAGGTGGGGATAGCTCACAGAGCAGTGCCAGGTGAGTTAATTGTCTCAGCTGATTCTTGTTGGACTAATTACACTTTCCCTCTATGCAGTAGTGCGCTGGGGTCTCATTTATAAACGTGGCGTACGCACAAAACGGGGCTGAAAAGGTTGTGATTTATAAAAAACAAACTTGACGGGATGTGCGGTCCTCCACGCAAATTCTGACCCATGCTTACGCACATTTTGGAGACAAAATAGGAATTGGCAACGCAGATGGTGAGGTGGTCAACTGAAGTCACATTGCAGAGAGTAAATGGGAATAAGATTACTCATAATATTTTCTAGTATTGATGCCTCACGCACACTTTCACTCCATATCATCCACCTTACCATGAAGATTAAATCCAGCAGTGTTATTTGCGCTTGTACTGAGTGATACTTGTTCCATAAACACGTCCAACTCAAATCTTAAATAAAAATGTGTTCTTAATATTTAATCAGCGTCACATTGTCCGCTACGGAGCGCAGGAGGAGGAGATGGCCCGACTGCATGGGATACAAGATAGCATCAAATACCCTACCATTAGATAGCTGCAGAATACAGTGTAAATAACTAAATATATGTCTTTAAAACTGTGGGTATATCATCAAATGTCAAAGTCTGAAAATACAGCCGTTAAGCTCTCGCTCAATCGTTAATGTCCTCGTTATTAGTCCGAACTTTAATACTGTTTGTGACAAAACCTGCATGATGAAAAGTGTGTTTGCCTACTACATTTTATTTTGTCTTCAAATTGTATCTCGGGGTGGGGGATACCACTAGTTGATGCTGTGTTGGCAAGGTGTTAACAATCACAAATTGTTGTAAACATATAAATACTGTGGTGAAGCCGTGCGTAATGCTGCATGATGGCACTGCTGGCCCTGCAGGAGGACTACGCTAATGGAAGAATCAGGAGAAAAAGAGACTTCAGGGACCATGACGATGACTGGCTAATATGCCGATTTCGATTTTCTAAAGCTGAGCTTTTGGATCTATGTACTGAATTGGGTCCAGTAGAGAGGGAAACGCGCCGGAACCATCCTGGTCCAAATACAGGTCCTTGCCACTTCTGCGGGAAACCGTCTGTATCCAGAGGGAAATGTCAGACAGATAAGCATTGTTTTTTAAATAAATATTATATATAATCTTCAACTTTATCACTAAGGCTTGTTTGTATATAATATATAGTTCTGTTAAATTTTTTCATATAGGTCTGGTATATGGAAGCTGTCCCCGAGTGCCGTAATGTCTGCCGTTTTGGACGTATTATTAATATATGTAGTCTATAGATCAGGGTTCTATACACTGTGCAAGAACAGGCCGAAATTATAATTCAATTTGCAGCAATTCCTGAACGTCTGAGAAGTTTTTTGCTTTTTCTCCGCCAGTCATCATGATTCGGTGTAACAACTGCCAGTGTCATTCATATACTAATCAGCATTCACATTCACAAGGACTATTTATGGTTAAAAATACAGGGCGGGATAAGAGGCTGATCCATGTACGCATGCTTGTAGGTCATCTGTTATTTATAAAGGGAACATTGCTTACAGGTGTGCGTACACACGGTTTTGTAAATCAGACTTTTTTCGGCGTACGCCATTTTGGGCTTTTGGGCGTACGTACACTTATAGTAAGGTTCCTACGCACAGTTTTATAAATGAGACCCCTGTACCTTCTGTTGGCTGCCACACACAGCAGGGAGCTGTGCTGCAAGACATTTTGTATTCGAGTTGTGTTAAAACCTCTGACCAAAGGGACTGTGCGTGAGTTAACCGGGCAACCAGAAGCGCATTGGTCAGAGTGTGAGAGTTTATGTTGTTAATGTGTGAGCAGTCTGAAAATAAATTCATTGTGAATCAACTGTTCTGGCGTGGTTTGTGCCAAGCGTGACCCACGGTGGCAGCAAGACTTTCTACAAGCATTTAGCACAATTTGGTCACTTGGTTTGAGGTGAAGAATGTATTTTGGTAGAATATTAGTAAGAGAGTCTCAAGCCACCTTGACCTTGCTTTCTCTGTGTCTAAAGGCCTGTGAGTGACAGTGATAAGACTTGTGGGGGGGGTGCAGCTGGATCGGAGAAGCGCCCAGGAAATTCATTAACACAGTATCAAAATTAACTGGCCAGATACACAGAGAGAACAATGGTCTAGTGATGGATCTGTACGAAATGCGGTGGGAACTGGAGGCCTGGACCAGGTGCGCTGATAACGGCAAATACATCGTTGCAGAACGAGGAATCTGAAGAAGGATAAAGAGGGAGGGTAATGTTAGGTCGGGCATTCAGACTCCCGGAAAGACCGTTGGCGGTAGGGCGAGAGAGGATTGTCTTGAAAGAAGTCCGATTCCTTATGCATAAGCTGTAACTACTTGCAATATTGTCACTAACGATGATTGACTTCGACTCCTGTAAGTTATTTCTGGCCTACCATTAAACAAACACAAAGGTTAAAAGGTGCAGTCTGAGACAACTTGAAGTGATCCTAAATCGACCCTGGCCACTTGGGGCCAGGCCCGAACCGGCACCAGAACAACCTAAATCTTCAGTGGACACCAGTGACAGCAGATACTGAAAACTGCCTAGCTCCCATAAAGTTAGGCCTAGAAGTCTGAAACATTATACAGGTGTTGTTGACAAGATGTAGAAGGTATGTGTGGTGTTTTGCACTGTGTGACATAAAGCATGTTTTTATGTGATTGTTATTCCAGTATGACCTATAGACGAGGACCATAAAAACATGAAGAATGTAGGTTTAACATGTTGGCCTTCTGTTATAAGCTTTTCAACTTAGGTTTGGCAAATCTGTGAAGATCAGACAAAAGGAGGTGGATGTGAACAGGCTAGCAAACAGACAGCCTGGACCGATGGCAATGACCTGTGTGTGTCAGGATCATTTATTGGCCTTGTTCACATGCAGTCAAGCTTAAATTGTTTTTTTTATTTTTTTTACAAAAGAGACACAAATTCAATGCAATAAATAAATGAATAGAAAGGCAGAAAAAGCCTGCTGTTGTGTATTTTGGGCTACTATTAGATCTGTAGTTGAGATACACCTGATGGATTGTGGGAAACTTTAGCTTGCGTTGTTGGTGTTGGCCATTCTGCTGTAAAGACATGCTGTTGGGCTAATAAACGGTTAATATTCCGTGGTAGTCCGGGTTATCATTGTTATATTTAGTAACATTACAGAGTGTATAACACGTGCCATAGCATCATAGCAGAAATCAAACGATTACATTATTTTTCACAGCACGGGGAATTATTTTCACATTGTTTGTATTTTGTAGTGATACATAAGCATGCAGGCTCACACACAAATACTGTACATGAATACAAGGAGATGCTGTGGTAGCTGTGGAATAATTATAGAGGGATCAGTGTAATGTTCTGCCTTCCTGCTGTCAGCCATTCCTGACCTAATAAAGACACTGAGAAAATTAACATAATGAACTAAGCTCCAGGCTTCACACACACACACACACACACACACACACACACACAAATAGAAGAAACAACGACCTCCGACACATACATTGAACACAACACACACCCTCAGCACATTACAGTGTGTCATGCTTAGCCAACAGTTTTCAGAATTATCTTCTGTAATGTACTCATGGGATCGAGCTAAACATTAAGACACGCACACACACCATCATCCACAGCTAACAGCCTGAGTGTGTGGGCGTGTTGTGTGTGTGCTGTGATCCCAAGGGCACCATAGTGACTACTCGTACAAGTTTGTATGTCTAAACTGTCAATATAAAACTGTGCATTTTATGCAAAGTAAGCATGCACACTCGCACACAAAGTGCAGAGCCAGAGTTGTGTCTATGATTTCAGTCCTTCTGACTCCAGCCTACACAAGGGTAAAACATTCATTATATGTCTTGGCTTTTCTCAGACTCTCAGACACACACACACACACACACACACACACACACACACACACACACACACACACACACACACACACACACACACACACACACACACACACACACACACACACAGTAATGAATATGATCTCAGGGAGATGGGAGCTGTTCCCTCATGCTGTGTGTGGGGAGTCAGGCAGAGGTTCAATCTCATTACTGTGTCGACACTGAGCACTACACCACCGTCTGCACTGCCAAACACACCACAGGAGTGGGTCTGAGTTTAGCGCTCTCTCACTCCAACTCCTTTGTCTCACATTTTCTAACTCTCTGGCTTCCTTACACTCTCATGCTACAGTAATCACTCTGCCTATTACTAGGCCATGGAGGTTATCTGTACTCATTTATAATCGTTAGACATTTCTCTTAACAGCTAACTAAGCCTGCATTGTTTTTGATGTTAACGTAAAATCAAATGACAATAATGCGTTGTACATAGAGCTGAGTAGTAAAGGAAATAGTCGTTTATCGTGGGCATGTATTTAATGCTCAAACGGCTTTCCACATAGCTCATCGTTTTGGTTTTTCACCCCCAAACTCTGTTATCATCAACCTTCGTTTACAGCAGTAGGTAAGTGGTTTTTTTTGAGAATAAACCCACTCAACCCTACCTGTTCAGCAGCAAACAGCTCACAGACACAGTAAGAGACTAGCTGGTAAACACAGTGGAGCATTTAGCAGCTAAAGTTAAAGAAATGTTTTCTCCGATGTTGGTGGAGACCAAAACCGGAGCTAAAAGAGAATGAGTAGTAGATGGCATTCGTCACCTGGACACAAACTCTGTCTGTGGGATGTATAAAAGGAAAGGTCTAGTGATATTCTATAGGTTTCTCGAATTGATCCTACTAACAAGTGTGTGTATCAAAGCCTGATATTTCTTATTCCTCTCTGTAATAGAGCACTGTTGTATAAAAACTATTAAAGTTTCTGGGATTTGAGGTGTTATTTTGTGTCTCTGGTGCTTCCACACGCATACAAACTTTGAAAAACCCCATCCATGCTGTTTTGAGTGAGATACGGGTTTCTGAATGTCTTCTGCCTTCAGTCTCCGGGTGAGCTGGTCAAAATGTGCACGGCTTTCTACATCACTAGCTGAAACGAGGGGCCTAGGGGGCTAACCGTTAGCATGCTAGCGCTAGCATGCTAGCTCGTTCTCAATGGCAAAACACTGCTACAACACACACAAGTTCACCCTAATCTACTAAATAAATTGTACAGAACTACTTCCATGTCCCTGTTCTGCAGGTATTCCACCCAAAGATGGAAGTGCGCCCTCGTTTAGAAGAAGGCTCCTGGCTAATCCTGCCTTGTACAAGCCGAAGTTGGAGAAACAGCTAGCTAGCTCATAGTCCTTACCTAGCTGCTGCGCATGTGCGACTGATAAAAAAGATGTTACAGAAGTTGCGAGGTCTCACTCTGTAGCGAAAATAGAGACCTGACACAGGGTGAAAAGAGGAGCTGCAGCAATGTGCAGTACAACAAAAATATGGTGTTTTTTGAAAATTAAACCATGTAAACCTATTTTGATACAATCTCAAATTACAATTATGAACCTGAAAATGAGCATGTTAAGGCCACTTTAATCAGTGAGCTACACTGTTGCACCGGGCAAACATTTAAAATTCAGGTGATACTTTGCTGAAAAAAATATTTTAAAGGGGACCACTGGTCTAGTGTACAGATTTGACTTAAACTTTCTGTCATGTTTCCTGAAACTGACCCTATGTTCCAGTAGAACTACATGAATTATGTAATATAACATTGTTGGCTAATTCCTGGATCTTCGCAATCCTACCTACGGCACTTTTAAAGAGGAACTCCACTGATAAAGGTCAGTTCACTCATCATGAGGAAAACTCCTCAGCCTGTGAAAACAGTTTATTCTACTTCGTTTAAGAATGCTTGATTCTGATTGGTTGGGAGGAGGGCATTAACCCTGCAGGTTGCCCGCTGACTGAGCATAGTGTCATCAAACGGCAGAAGCTTTGTCAAGTCTGACCAAATCAGACTTGGGCTCAGAGACTACACATTTATAACTGAAATCTTGCATACAGCTTATGGATGTTGAGTTTGAAATACACTGGCATTTATTAAGCAAGATGTCATTGGCTGCATTATGGGAAACGTAGGATTGAGCCTTGTTGATGTTAGACCAATATTAGGGGCTAAAGGTCAGAATACCTGGGCCTCTGTTGCCTCAATGTTGATCATATTGATTGCACTTGTCTCTTGTGAGTCCCCCACACGTTATAGAAGTTGTTTTTCTTTTGGCGGATTCTTAGAACAGGAGTTTCTCCTCTTTTTCACGTCTAATGAACACACTGAAAATATCCTGGCAGCAATTAGTGTCTAAATTGCAATTAAGATTAGATTAAGCATGAACATGACCAACATTACCATGGCAAAATAATCAAGTATCCAGCTGGTGTGTGAGAAATCACTTACTCAGCCTATTTAGGAAAAAATGCCCGTTTTTAGAGAAACCTTGAGAACAACAAGCAAGGAGGCACAAAGTGAGAAGATTACTCCGACACACACGTTATGAATACATACAGTATGGAGAGAAAAAAGGACACAGTTACTCATGCTTCTTTTATATGTACAGTTGACATTTATAGAGCTAATACAAAACCACCGTGGTACAGATCATTTATAAAAACTAAACCATAACAACGACAACATAAATAGTTCAGAATCCTGATCGGTAAAAATATCTTGGTCCCCTTCCAGCGTTCAGAGTTGAGGCCGAGGCAGAGCGCGACTGTGGGCGGCGGTGGAAGATAAATGAATGTTTTATTGCTTTCACAACTGCATCCATCCCCGCCTGTGCTAGACTCTAGAGCTCTTTCACAGGCGGGAGATTTAGCCCAACCAAGTTTTGTACAAATAAATTAAACTCTTCAGTCCAACACGCAGCATATCCAAAAACTCCCCCTACTGTTGAACACATGGGCCGTCTTAAAGGCGCCGGGGATAATTAAGCCTACGGGAAATTTACTGGCCTGGGTTTCAGTGATGTCTAAATGCTGCTTTTGGAGGCGTTTTCCACCCAGACTGAATGAATAGGCCTTTCTCAGGAAATGAAGCAGATGTAAATGCTGATGTGACCAGGCCCTTTAGTGGACATTCACAGATGCATATTTTCCTTCACAAGAAACAATAAAAGAAGAGATTTTTTTTTTTTTTTTTTACTAACAACGCCATCCATTACATCCCACAATCTCTTCGTTTAACAAGGATGTTGTACATTCTCTTACTAAGCTTTTTTTTTTTTTTTACGTACATATTACCTATGTACTGTTACATTTGTTTATTGTCGAGGAGCAGCCTCAGTCATGCTGGGAACACACTACATCATTAAAATAATGATCAGGCTTAGTACACACACAAGTGCCCCACAGTTACAGGCCTTTTACTCCTTTCTCCATCTACTTTACATTTCCCTCAAATGCTGCAGGATGTACACTTCATCCCTTTCCCTCTTTTTTTTTTTTTTTTTTTAAAATGCACACCATTGCAGGGGTTGGCAGATCAATACGGAGAGATTCAACGGTACGTTCTGTTGTCATCTTCAGACAAGAGTGCAACATTAGATCACATTACAGGTGTGTACTGCCACTAAACCTATGGCTTATTGGCTAGTAGATGTTATATATGTGTGTGTGGTGCATATTGTTTTCATTCATTGTTATGTGTGTAAAAAGCCTTTCTAAAACAAGCATATACCTATTTGTCTTTGGAGAGGAAATAACAAAAACCTCTGGTTCAGGTCTCAAATTCGGCAGTAGCACGCGGGTTCATCTGAGTCGAGTCTGAAAGGTAAGAGCCGGATTCAGGTCTTGGGTATAGAAAAATGCATAGACCTATTTGCGCCTTTTGTGCCTCTTTTGTATTCTTCGTTCATGCCCAAAATCTGAACACAGCCCTCAAGAGCAGGTTGCATGCTTTTAAACTGAAAATCGGCTAATGATAGATTGCAAGTAGGGCAGCATTAAGCACATTTGCTATGAAGAAAAGTGGATAGGTGTAGTGTGCTCCCAGCATTGGTTGTGAACTTGAAATACGTGGGACATAGACTTCGATATTTGGAAGAAATTTCTGACTGACATTCCCTTGTGGTATATCAACATTTGCAAGCTCAGGGGGACATGGAAAGCATTTTGTTCACAGCACACGCTATGAGGAAATAATACTGGTGATGTAGATGTGGGCTCGGGGCTTGTTTGAATACAGTAGCACAGTTCAGATGCGACAGGTGCAATGCTTGTGATGATATGAGGTAAGAAGGAGTACACTGAAAGGATGATACAGGTCGGCCTCTGCCAGAGTGGTTTGGTGGAAGTTGAAGAAAGATCCTTTCATTCAGCATTACACTACCGGACATCCTGTTAATGTCTGTCAAACGCCTGCTGAGCCTGTTGCTGTGCGCCTGTATGTCGAAGCATGTGTGTGTCTTAGTGTGTATGAGAATGTGTGTGTGTTCCATGTGAGGATTACCGTAGGTGTGTGATTGCTCCTTGGTGGAAAATTTGTCACGTTACCTCTTTCATGTTTAAAGTCCAGATAAACAATTGTGTGGCATCTTTGCAGTCTCTTTGTTCGACAAGGCTTGCTTTGCTTTTTTTGTTCATTTGTTTTTGATGATAATTTGATTATTGCAAGCAGCGATGCTAACATTTGCATCCAACAAGGACGCGTGGATAAACAGAGGTAAAAGTGATATTGACCTTTTGATCTGACTCTGGGTAAAATGTCTCCCATAATGTTGGACTGGTACTTTAAGAACTAGCTGGGCCTGACAGCTGCTTTCTGTAGCAAAATGTGACCATATCTTGAGATACAAAGTTTCCCCCCAAGAGCAACAGTATCCAACTTCTATACGTTTGTGTAAAAGTATGTCCTGTATCACTGTGTGTGTGCGTGTGCGTGTGTGTGTGTGTGTGTCTCATGGGATCTGGAGCTGCAGCTCCTCCTCCTCCTCGTCCACGTCGCTAGTCGGACCATCTTGGTTTTCAGGACTGAATCGAGCTGATCGCATTTTCCCAAACAGACCAGGACTCTGCTGCTTCCGCCGCAGTCTAAGAGAGAGAGAAAGAGAGAGAGAGAGAGATGAAGAATGGTGTTAAAATAGCATTATGATGCTGAAGAAATGACTGTACTGCATATCATTTTTACATTAGACACACTGCCATGTGTGTGTAAATGTAATATGTGTATAAATGTGTACTGGGGATATTACACACAAAAACAGCAAGAGAAAGGCAAGCCAAATAAGACAGTTATGGATGTACACACTGCACCATACAACAGCAAAGATGTAAACAGATAAGTGTCTTTAGTTTCCAGACTTCATTGCAGTTCCATAAATAAAGCTACAGGAATAAAAATGCATATATATGATTATGGGGTGTTTGTTTAGCACCGGTCCTTTCCTCAGAGCTCTGACTGGACTTGTGTTGATTATCAGGAAACTCTGAGTAACTGGACGTACAGAATGTTCTTTGTGGATGGAGATTTCTTATTGATGGGTTAACACTGATTACAATTATGGAGAGTTTTTGTGCTTTTTCTCATTTGTCATCATCAAAATAACAAACTGGGGAGTGGCCTCAGTAGCTGGAAAGTACTTGCTACAGTACCATGAAATAAAACATTTACTTAATAATAATGCCATTCTGGTCTTGTTGGATCTTAGCGCTGCATTTGACACTGTAGACCATGGTACACTACTAGAGCGTCTCGAACAGTGGGTTGGCATTAAGGGTACAGCTCTAAGCTGGTTTCACTGCTACCTCCACCAAAGATCTTTCTCAGTATCCATAGGCCAGTACTCCTCATCCCTTGCCCCTGTGTCTTATGGTGTCCCTCAGGGATCCATTCTGGGTCCAGTACTCTTCAGCTTTTATATGCTCCCCTTAGGTAACATCATCAGAAAATGTAATATCTCATTCCATTTCTATGCAGATGACTCCCAACTGTACATCCCACATAAATCCAGCAACTCCATGCAGCCTCTTTTAGACTGTTGAAAAGAAATTAAAATCTGGATGGCTAACAATTTTCTTCAGTTAAATGATAACAAAACTGAAGTGATTGTCTTTGGTCCTTCAAAATCCAAAACTGCCATCCCTGCCGACCTTGGTCACCTTGCCCCCTATGTTAAACCCCATGCATGTAACTTGGGTGTTATTTTAGACTCCCATCTTAACCTGGAGAAACAAATATCTTCTGTTGTAAAGTCCAGTTTTTACCAACTAAGAATAATTTCTAAACTCAAGTCTGTTCTGTCATACAATGATCTGGAAAAAGTCATCCATGCCTTCATAACCTCCCGCTTAGACTATTGTAACTCTCTCTACTTTGGTCTCCCTCTGACTCTGGTGGCACGGCTTCAGATGGTCCAAAATGCAGCGGCTAGGCTGATCACAAATACAAAAAAAGCGTGAATACATTACACCTGTCCTAGCCTCCTTGCACTGGCTTCCAGTCCAGTCTAGGATACAATTTAAAATACTGTTGATGGTTTTTAAAGCACTTCACGCCCTGGCCCCCAGCTACATAGCTGATATTATTCATCTTCACGTAGCCCCCAGGTCCCTCAGATCCTCCAGCCAAGGCCTCCTCCATGTCCCACGGTCCCGGCTTCAGCAAAAAGGTGACAGAGCCTTTTCTGTTGCTGATCCTCAGCTGTGGAACCGACTGCCACCTGACATCAGAAATGCCCCTTCAATTGTGATATTCAAAGCCAGGCTCAAAACTCATCTTTTTACATTGGCCTTCCCGGCATCTTAATTGTCTTATCCTGCTATGTTTATAATTAAGTGTTTGTCTTCATATGTACTTTTTAGCCTAAATCACTGATTTGTACGTGTTTTATTTTATTTTTCTTATTTTATTTTATCACCCTGTGGCTAATGCGCTATGTACAGCACTTTGGTCAGCGCGAGCTGTTTTTAAATGTGCTATAGAAATAAACTTTACTTACTTACTTACTTGTAAAATCTGAATTCCATTCAACCCACCATTCCATTCACCCCTATACTGTGCCTTGACGCACTCAGGCTACATCTACATTGCTACGTTTTGGTTTTTAAGCCAAGTTTTGAGCCAAAAGCGATCTCCGTAAAAAGTTTTTTTTTAGCTCAAGTAGAAAAACTAATCTCCTTTTGAACTAACACTCCCAAACCAAAGTAGCTCATCAACATTCTCGTATACTGGGCATAAACAGCGTAGACATAAAATAAATAAAATGGACCAACAGATCCCGTTGCTCTGGACGGAGACCAGTGAAGGATATTTGAAGCACGTTTCCGGTGATGGCCGAGCGTTATTGCGCAGCCTCCAACTGAGAGAGACGACGTAGATGTGACGTGAGCAACCTGTCTGAAAGTTGTAAGTCTACTGGTAGCTGTGCCAAGAGAAATCTCAATCATTCCCAATCTTGCAGAGACGGAGAGCTTAGGTATATGTAAGGAGATAACATAGGCACAGGCTAATTATTGCTAACTAAAATGCTAGTTAACATTAGTAATTAAACTTGAACAGCTAATGTGAGTTGAAACTGCCTGCGAACTTCTCCTGTATTGTAATTCCTCTACTATGCAACAGTAAGTTGCGTGGTTATGACACAATTGTTATCCTATTTTTACAAAAACGCCTGCTAAGGAGCCATAATGTGAGATACAAGGTAATGGAGCCTTTTATACACTGTTGTGTTTCTTTAGAAATAAATTATGGACAAATAAAGTCTTTAAACTCTTCAGATGTAAAGTTATTCGCTGTCAAAGTTGCGCCAAAATGAATGGCAGTCAATGGAATGCTAACGGCGGGTGAGTGCTTGTTAGCATCAAAATGGTGTCATAGGAGCTACGGGTTGTTGACAGACGCTTACCCCCTTGATAAACAGGAGGCAGCATGTATAATCCTGGTAGTTGCCATGATAACATTAGTAGCTTAGTCTCAGAGACCGAGACGCTATGACTGATAAGACCCAATCAGGCAGAGGAACGTTAGCATCAGTGTCAGTGTTGCCAAAGGTCTCCGTTTGCGGGCTCTGAGACGGCAACACAACCCTGCAGATTCCAAACCAAAACCAGGTCAATAAAGGACAATTCCGGCGCAAAATGAACGTAGGGGTTAATAACATATGTGTACTGAGTCGACCGTTCTCTGGGACATGTTTTCATGCTAATCGAATGTGTCTCTAGCTTGAAAAAAGCTAGCGCAAACCGGTGATTAGCTGCTAACGCTAGCCTTCGGGGCAGAGGGTAAACCACTATTTCTACACCACCACCAAGGCTCAAAATAGCACCACACTTCCGGGCGCCATCTTGGAAAACAGTCATGACCAGACGAACCACGAATGAACGTGTTTGAGCTATGTTACTGGTTAAGCTAGAGACACATTCGATTAGCATGAAAACAGATCCAAGAGAACGGTCGACTGGGTACACATGTGTTATTAACCCCTAGGTTAATTTTGCGATGGAATTGTCCTTTAAGTGTTTTCAAATGTCTCCGGTTTAGGGGCTCTGAAACACCAGAGCAGTGTGAATGCGAGGTGTAAACTTAGTAAAAGAAACCAAAATGTAGCAATGTAAATGTATCCTCAATGTGTGATGGGTGTCAAGCGGCTCTGTGAGGCTGTACATAGGCACAGTGGTGCTTTGAGCGGACGTCACCATAAACTGAAGTCTTGGACCAGATGATGCCACCAGATAAAAAGTCATTAGAATTCTGCCTCCGGGGGCCATGCATAGTTTGTAAATGTCATGGAAACCTTCAACTATTTGCTGACATTTCAACAACCAACATGCACTGCCATCTCTAGAGCCCCACTGCTAGCATGGCTTAAAAAAAAACACATACCTCAAAGTACCTAAAAATCAATTCAGCCAACAGAGTTATGACAGGCTTTCCAAACCGATAGCTTCTGTGCTAAATACTGTATCTCATTATAAGGTAAAATCATTGGGACAACAGTCAAAGGACTGGTACAAATCGAGGGGTAGATGGGTACAAGGATCAGTACTGAATCCTGTTCAGCATTAGAAGTAAGCATTCAAATACATGGAGAACACACCATAACAACTGACTAAAGCTAAAGTCAAGGGTTTTCCTGCATTGTGGCACCCCCTAAAGAGGTTTTAGCCAGCGCCAAAGAAAAATCACCAGTGCCAAAACGTCTTTACTTCCAGCTGTCAACTCCCCTCTCATCCACAGCCGTTATATTTTACAAATGCGGCTGGCACTGATAAGCCAGCTAAGCTTAAATTGTTTTGAATGGACATGAACACTCTGCTGTGAAGCTGTAAAGCTAGCGTACCCTGCCTAGGGACATACCCTGCCTAGGGACTGCAGATGTAAATTAGCCTTAGGCTAACTCTGGTACAATGCACCAAATGGCAACATTCATGTTAAAAATTGTACATGGTCTCTAACAAATAAAATTAATAAATAAAAAAATAGCGCTAATTGGATCTCAGTTTTACTGCCCAGAGTCAGGCTGTACCGGACTCTACGATGACCCTGCGCTGCTGTCTGATGAAGAGGCATCAGTATTAAAAATTAAATTAAATTACCATAATTGGTTACAATCTCCTCGTAGTCGTGTTAAATAGTAGTTCACTTCTGTGTTTTTGGCAAGGAAGGTAGAACAACCTTGGTTTTTGCTACAGTTGGTTTCCACATCTGATGCAACCGTACAGGAGTACGCATAAACTGTAGTCGAGACCATCTTTTCAAGTGTACTTGGATCCAGGCCCAGGTCCCTGATGTGAAAGCCCCCTTACTGCATTATAGTCCATCATATTTTGAATTGTCACCTGCCTCCTGATCTTATGTGTTATCCTTCACATGAACATGTTTCCACCATAGATTGGTGCATAAAAAATTAGCAGAATGTAGGAAATTAAGTGATTGACGCTCAACATTTCCTGGGGGAGGACCCCCCACATCCTCCACTTAATATGCAAAAGGCCTATTCTGAGCCAGGAAAAACCCTGACATCAAGTAATGGATATATTTTATATCTTTGGGTTTATTCATGCTGATACAAATGAAAATACTAGGGAATATGTGATCTACATGCCAGAGTTGATTTCAAAGAGCCACAAAATGAAAAAAAGATTTCATTTCACCCTGAGCTGTATGCATTTCCAATTGATTAAAAAGGCAATGACTATTGATTTCTTATTTCAAAGATGCAAGCTAGGCCTATTATAAAACCGACCCTGAAGATAGATTTTTTCGTCTTGCTGTCCTCGTTTTCCCTGAACACACCAGTTGTCAGGACAGTTGATGGTTGAAGGCGCCAAATCTTCAGCTCTCTGAAAGGCAATTTAAATCCTCTTCTGCATTTCAGTTGGTGTCTTCACTGATCCAAGACTGTTTGAACGCACTGTCAAGATGCAATTTACACATTCCAACTCAATTTGAACCTTGTCTTGACAACATCCATGTTTGCGTCCCTCGGCTCTGACATAACCTGGTGTTTAAAAAGGTGTGAAGTTGCCGAACATGCCTGGATATAGCGGCAATCGGCGCTTGTGGGCTGATAGTGGCCGTTTGGAAAATTTCCACATATCGTCCAAACCCCTAATTCTACCTCACATGACCTAAAGCGGACTACAGATGGAGTAAAAAGCCACAGTGATAGCTGCCTTACTGCAACAAAGAACTGGTCTGATTTTACAGTTTATAACTTTGCACAAATGAGAAAACAAGCTCTTAGCAATAAACACGGTGGAAACAGGATAAAGAGGAGATACTAAAGAGCAGGGTGCGATTTTTCTGGGGGGTTTGGGTGGAATTTTCCCCCTTTCTGGTCTATGTATTCCTACCTCTGCTGGACAAAATGTACCCAAAGTGATCAATGCTACTTCACCAATAGACCATATATTATATACCTCAAATAGAAGTATTTTGAACTAACTAATTAGCTTAGCCAATAGGTGACTGTGAGCCGGCTACAGGCACCGCCAGAGGACGGTCCTTTCGGGGGCCGTGGTATTGGAGTTTAGCCAGAAAAAGTGAGTTAGATGTCCACGGTCCACGTAGAGTTTAAAGATACTATGTTACACAGGCTCCGTATTCTGCAGAACCCCTCTACCTCTGTCTCCTTTTAAAAACTCACTCACCCCTCCCCTCCATGAAGTGCAACTGAGCTGCCTGTGCGTACATACTATATCCCAACATAGGGCGTACTGCACAGCGAGCTCCAAAAACCAGCGATGAAAAAAAGTAAGCCTATCTAAATATCTGTGTGAATGCATGCATATAAACTAAAATGTTATTTATATAGTGCAACCAATGTAAATTATATATTATTAGCAATACATGCATAATCAAATTGTCTGTAAAAACAAGGAGCTCGACGCACCAGGATCGGTTTTCTAGATGACAATGTATGTTTATTTTAAAACAACCACAAGTAAGATTAAATGTTCATAAACCGCGTAACGGCCCAAAAAAGTCCTAAGTGCCACAAAGTAACAGACTATGGAAAATCTTTCTTTTCCGACACTATGTGACAAATTCTAAAAAGTTACAGACTATTTGTTTCTTTATAATAGGCATACATAAATCACAATCATAATAGGCTAAATATAGGCTACCATCTGGACCTGCACGGCAGCAAGAAAAAGACGCAGAGATGTAAAGACACCGTGTCTCTACCTTACGATGATTTCAGTACACCAAGTGTAGATTTGCGCTCTGGAGTTCGGCTGATAAACTCTGCCATGAGAGCCTGAATATCCAGAATCATCCAAAATGTCTTTGTGGACGTGAAGCAATGCCGTGTGTGAAAGTCTACTCTGAGCCAGGCGAAGAGCTGAGAAAGAGCCAGCAGTAGACACTGGTAAACAGAGGCACAAGTGGATCAGCTTTTCCACCTCGGTGAAGAGCCCTCTTGTTTGTGGATGAAGAGCTGATACAAAGCGAGCAAGTTCTTTGACTGAGTGGAATGCTTGTTGTCTGGTGAGGCCACTCAGCATCCTCAGATGCAGGCCTAGGGATATCCATCTGCGGAAGCTGAAAGTTACTCAAGTCAGCATTTGAAACGTGGCCATTTGCAGAATCCAGCAGCGCTTTCTCCCTCTTTGCAGCTGTTGACGAGCCAGCTTGATCGAATCTGCGCTCCATTTCCGAATTCATTAAATCCACTGCTTCGAAAAATTCCAGTCGCCACTTTGATTCGCCACTGTCTGCTAAATCCTGATTGGCCAATACACACTTAAGATAAATTAAATAATTGTAAAATTACTAAAATTATCCCTCTCGTCATCCCACACTCCCAAACATGACATACAAAATGTCGTTGAACCGAAACAAAAACCAGAGACATTTGTAAGCTATCATTTTATTGTCATCGCAGTTTTAAAGCTTCGCCCCCCACTTCCCGCGCCTATGGCAGGTTGTCAGCCGTGTGTCTGCCTGGTTTACTCTCGGACGGCCCATTTAACTCGCCGGTCCTCATCAATATAGTCATCACGTAGCTCTCCACAAGCAGAAAAAAAAGAGGAGCTTCAAACGCAACTTGCTGGTTCAAAGTTAGGACTAACAAGTTAATTAGCAGTTAAGAAATAGATTGTGTAGTCTATTTTTACCATGTGAAAGACGCTTTCAAAAAAGTCCATCGTCGATTCACAAAAAAATTATTGTTCATTTATTGTTATCGAGGTAAAATGTGCAATTAATCGTGATTTTTATTTTAGGTCATATCGTGCAGCCCTAAGCTCAGCTACAAAAAACTTTTCTACTGACATCAGTCAGACATGAATGACTGTCAAAATCAACCTACAGAGAAAGATGGGAGGAAAGAGAGAGAGACAGAGAGAGAGACAGAAAGAGTCAGGAGGGGGTTGGAGGAGACAGAGACGCCTGCCATCCATTTGTTTCAAGCTGTGTTGTGGTCACTCTTTCAATGAGCAATGAGGAGAATCGATGGCTTTTGCAAAAACAAAAGTGTGGCCAGGTCATGTTCCACAGACAGAAACATGAGCAACCGCTGATAGAAAGGCTGTGCTTGTGCGCGTGTGTTTGTTTGTGTGTGTGTGTGTGTGTTTTAGTACTGAGCAGCTTTGGCAACCCCCCAACAGAAAGCTGTGTTGCCCTTTGGGTTCAGTCACACCAGGATTAAATTGGTGGAATTAAGCATTTAATTTTTTTTTTTATAATTTATTGTGCCAATACATATCAGTTCATATTTCAAACAACTTGACACAGTTTTAAACCCTTCTGATTTCGTTGTGCTTCACCAAAAACAGAAAACACTGAGCATATTTGATTTGATTTATTGGGATCTCCATTAGCTGGGCCCATAGACACAGCTATTCTTCCTGGAGTCCACCCCAAAAACTTGTGCAACCACCAAAAAACAACATTCAATACATCGCTGAAAGAAAAACGACCAAAATAATAATAACAAGAAATAACAACATTCAACACGCTACAACACAGGACCTAGTTGAAATTATTCACAGAATGTAGAGATGAAATTATAACATTGATCACTGATAATATGACCAAGAAACATATATGCAGGGCTTAAAGTGAAAAAAAATCCTGAGCCTGAAACTGTTTTTTGTTTACTTCTCCCAACCATATGTTAAATTAAGAGTCAATGTAGATTTACATATTGCAATAATATCATAATCCTACAATGAATCATTGTGAAAACAAAACTTTCTAGATGTTGTGTTGTTACTTTGGCCAGGTCATCATCAAAAAAGCAAATTAGTACATTTATGATTTTGTCCAGGTTGACATTAGTTAAACTTAAAACTTTGCATTGTTAAATGCAAAGATTTTAATCTTGCTCCTTATGAGGTAATAAGGAGCAAGGTTACCTCCCCTTTCTCTGCTTTGCCCGCCCAGAGGATTTGGCCCACCCATGAGAAAGAGAGAGACATCATGGCTTTCAAAGGAGCAAAGTGGCAGTTGGCCAAGGCCACACCCCCACCCTCCACCTTGCCCCCCCTCTCTCCTCCTCAATAGCTACAGACACAGAAATGGCACATCCTAAGGAAAGCTCATTGTGGGACTGGCTCTAGTGGCTGTAATTCTGCACCAAGGCTGAATTATGGGAAAGAGACTTCAGATACAGTATTAGGGGACCACTAAGGTCTATATAAAAGCATCCAAATAGCACCATGTCATGGGACCTTTAAGTAATACTTTAAATTGAGATTTTCTATTTTCTTGAATGACATGACTAGGCATTGCATTCCGATAAATCATGGCTCTATATACTACATGGTTTTTCCCTTTGTTTGCTCTTACCTTAGGTAATGTGAATCTGCCCTCCGTAGCATGTCTAGTGCTGTAGTCCTGTTTATCAGAACTAAGACCAAGATGCTGACACAGCACCCTCGGCTGTTTGGTCTCTAAAATATTTCTAGTAAAGTTGAGCAATGAGGCAGTTAATCTATTCCTTACACTTAACCAGGATAGGCAGCCATGCATTGGGCACCTTAGTAAACAGCGTGCGGCCTTATTCTGAGCAATTTACAATTTCTTTATAGTTGATATGGCAGCACCTGACCAAACTCCTGAACAGTAGTCTAAATGAGATAGGACAATCGTTTTAATGACGTTTCCCATTACATTTTTATGGAGAAAATTTGAACATCTCCTTATAACTGAGAGACCTCTACCCATTTTTTGCACCACCCCATCAATGTGTTGAGACCAGGATCATTTACTATCCACTGTAAACAATAAAGTAGCGGAATAGATTTTACTATCATGGTGTGCACTATTGCATTACACATACTGACTAGAACACACACACACACACACACACACAAAACACTGAATGACAAAACTAAATTACACACACATATAGTCCAGACTGTCACACACACTGTGTATGCTAACATGTGACAGTGGCACATGGCACAAAGCACGCCTGCATGACCAAGTGATAGGGCTGTGCAATTTATTGAGCAATTGATCACGATTTCGGTGCATAATGATCTCAAAAACAATGCGATCAAGTGACTTTCGTATTTGCACATGAGATTGTGTTAGTAAACTCTTATTTAGTCTTGTGTTCTGCAGGGGAATTTAAAAAGTAAACAGGAAAAGTATCATAGGCGGAGTTTGACATTCGAGCAAGGGGGGGGCAACAAAAAAAACCTGGGAACACAGCACAAGCACATATGGACAAAACAAACATGCTAAATAAACATATGCTTATTTTTTAAAGCAGATTTGAAATTACATTGTAACAATTTAACAAGTCGCCCTTATGAAATCCAATCGCGGCACGGCTGTGTTGGAGCACAATAGACAGACGGTGGCGGAATTCCCCCAACAGATACATTCAACTAAAATGTAACAGTGAACAATCAGTGTTGGACCTAAAGTGTGTTGAGATGCCTCTCCAAACGCAGAAACCAAGCGCAATCACACCATAAAACGTTAAGACACGTTAAGAAAAAAGATCAGTATTTTTCCGTAATCCAATGACATGAAAAAAAGTAATCCACAGCGATCAGTAGATCCACAAACAGAGTCACGGTGTATCCAGCAAGGCCTATACTACGCGCGTCACATTCACCAGTCAGCTCCAAACAGGTGAACGAGGTGAACTTCGCCTTTTAAACAAAGTGGAATAAAACGTATAAAAGTCCAAATCTACACAAAACGCGCAATCAATTAGTAAGCTGGCAGCAAATGTATATACATGGCATTTAGGCAACCTTTATTGCAACATGGGCACGGTAAGATGTCCAGATTAGTGCAACAGTAATTATTGTTTTTTGCATCCAGCATATGCGTCGACAATGGTCTCAGGTGAGAGCCAGAGCCCCGAAAAAATATATTTTTTTACTAAAGCAGTATATGAAATCAGATGTATTACCTATCACCATTTAGTTGTTTTGTGTTATTTAAAGTATTTATAAAATATCTGGTTATGCCAGAAGTAATTATTCCACTCATTTTTGAAACAATGCAATTACCCGTTTCAGCTACCAGGGGGGGCAGTGCTCCCCCTGACCCCCCCGGAAACTCAGCGCATGAAAAGTATTAAGGGAAATGCCACAGTTCGAGGTATTTTCACTTTTATTTTGTTTAACTGTTTTAATTAGAGATGCACCGATAGACCGGCCGGTGACCGGATTTGGCCGGTTTTCACGTGCTCGGCCATGACCGGCGACCGGCAGGTCAGTCTGACATATGCCGATTTCATGCTGGTCAACGCTACAATTAACTGACAACATAAGTTATACGAGTTACAGTTCTCAAGGACGCACGCACACACGGATGCGACAGCACGGCCTCTTTTTCCCTTTCCCTCAACTTTTCCGCCGTGTGTGGCGCGTACCCGCTGGCGGTGTGAAGCGCGTGTCCGCGCTATTCTCGCACATGTAGGGAACCTCGGGAATTAACCTGAAACATGTCAGCTGTTTGGAAATTCTTCAGCATGTGTGCAGAAGATAACAAGTTTGCAATATGCAACACCTGCAAGGAAAAAGTAGGGCGTGGAGGGACGACACCAAAAACCCAAATCACATTTTTTTAGTTGGATAATGGATGTGAAAAGAAGGAAATGGTTCTAACATTGCACTTTAGATGTGTGTGAAAATAAAGAAAATAAATATTTGTGTGTGCTGTAAAGTGGTTAGAAAAAATGAAATCGGAATCGGCTAAAATTGGTATCGGCTGGCCTAACTCAATGAAAATCGGAATCGGCCTAGAAAGTTGTAATCGGTGCATCTCTAGTTTCAATAAATGCAAAATCTTTCCAAAAGTCGTTGAGTCATCGTGTTAAAAAATTGTGCTTTCCAATGATCGAGCAGCCCTGCCAAGTGATGTAGTCAGAACAGAGCCATCCATCAACATGAAGCATGAGCGTTAAATTACTACTTTAAACTACTACTACTACTATTCTACTATTCAGCAGAATAAAACAGACAGACACACACAGACAAACACACGCACACACCCTAGTCAAGCAGTCTCTGAGAAACCAAATGAAACAAATCCAGAATGAAGA